>NW_006408570.1:13286006-13292573 GCF_000296735.1 Chrysochloris asiatica
AAGGACCAGTAGTTGGAAGGTATGGCTTTGGTGATATGAACAATGCTGGAGATTGCATGATAGAATTTTGCAAGAACAATGACGTATTCATAGCAAATACCTTTTTAAAACTCCATAAATGGCGATTATATGCATGGACCTCACAGATCGAATACACAGGAAATAAACTGACTACATCTGTGAGAAGAGATGGAAACAGTATCAACAACTGATACTAATTGTATCAGGGGCAGACAATTGAACAGACCATCAATTGTTCATATGAAAGTTCAGGATGAAGCTGGAAATACTAAAACAAGTCCATGAGAGCCAAAATTTAACCTTGAACACATCCCACCAGAATTTAGAGACCACCTCAAGCAAATTTAGACACTAATGACCTAAGACCAGAAACATTGTGGGATGACGTCAAGAACATCATACATGATGAAAGCAAAGGTTCATTAAAAAGAGAGGAGAGAAAATGATGCCAGAAGAGCCTCTAAAACTTGTTCTTGAGGGAAGAGAAGCTAAAACAGATGCAAGAAATGAGGAGGTAAAAGAGCTGAACTGAAAATTTCAAATGGCAGCTCAAAAACACAAAGTTTTATTATAATGAAATGTGGAAAGATCTGGAGTTAGAAAACCAAAAGGAAAGAATACGTTCAACATTTCTCAAGCTGAAAGAACTGAAGAAAAAATTCGAGACTTCACTTGGAATATTGAAGGGTTCTATGGGAAAAATATTGAATGATGCAGCAAAGTATCAAAAGAAGATGGAAGCGGACAAGGACTTAGCCAAAGAGAACTAGAGCTGACAGTGAATCATGCAGCTGATACGAAGTGAGGGGAGACGCACAAGAACACCCAAACTTGCAGATAATGCCCATTTGACCTAGCCTCGATGGCTTGATGATCAGAACTCAACTAGAAGAAGATAAAAAAATCATACAATTTTTGATAAAGGAAACGAGGGTAAATTGCTATAATTTGATGAACTTGACCTATACTCATGGAGGTAGTAGCTCTAAGTACCAACAGAGAAGGAAGGAGTCTTCACATCAAGTATCAATGCTATCCCGTCAGTACACAGGGTAGATAATATAATGTAACTTAGACATTACAAGACCTTTTTAAAGTGTTGAAGAGCAAAGATGTCAGTTTGAGGACTAAGGTGTGCCTGACCCAAGCCATGGTATTTTCAATAACCTCATATGCCTGCGAAAGCTGGGTAGTAAATAAGGAAGACCATAGAAAAGAATTGGTGCCTTTGAGTTATGGTATTGGAGGAGAATATTGAAAGTGCCATGGGCTGCCAAAGGAACCAACAGATCTGTGTTGGAAGAAGTTAAGCTAGAGTGATCTTTGGAGGCCAGGATGGCCAAACTTCATCTTTCATACTTCAGACATATTGTCAGGAGGGACCAGTCTCTGGAGAAGGATATCATGTTTGGTAAGGTTTAGAGAAAAAGAGGAAGGCCCCCAGGGAGATGGATTGGCAAAATGGCAGCATCATTGGGTTCAAGTGTGGCAACAATTGTGAGATTGGCCCAGGACCGGGTAGTGTTTCATTCAGTTGTGCATAGGGTTACTATGAGTCGGTACTGATTCAATGACACTTAACAACAACAACCTAAAATGAGGGGGTAATAAAGGCACGAAGTAACTGGCTTACAAGGTTTCAAGAGGGAGTTTAGTTTAAGAGTGTGTGAGGCCTGCCGACTTGCGTCATGCCCTACGTTGGTATAATCACATCAAGTCTTATGAAAAGGAAAAGATCAGCTTGCCAGGATTGAAGAAAGCTTAGGGCAAGTTGTTGTTGTTGGTGAGTACCATGGAGTTGGTTTTGACTCATAGTGACCCTGCACAGGGTTTCCGAGGCTATAAATCTTTATGGGAGCAGAACGCCTCATCTTTCTCCCACGGAACCGGGTAGTCTCAAACTACTGACCTTGAGGCCCGACTCGTATGGGCCCATTAATGTGGAAGACACCACAGGAAGTGAAGCTACAGACAATAAAGATGACGACATAGATCTCTTTGGTTCTGATAAGGAGGAAGAAAGTGAAGAAGCGAAGAGGCTAAGAGAAGAATGACTTACACAGTCTGAGTCAAAGAAAGCCAAAAAGCCTGCACTTGTTGCCAAGTCTTCCATCTTGCTTGATGTGAAACCTTGGGATGATGAGACAGACATGGCCAAATTGGAAGAGTGTGTTAGAAGCATTCAAGCAGACCGCTTAGTCTAGGGCTTTTCTAAGTTTTTTCCACTGGGGTATAGAATTAAAAAAACTTCAAATACAGTGTGTGGTTGAAGATGATAAAGTTGGCACATAGACTGGAGGAACAGATCACTGCTTTTGAAGACTGTGTGCAGTCCATGGATGTGGCTGCTTTCAATAAGATTTAAAATTCATCCTGAATGGTTGTATTTAAATAGAACTTTGAAAGACAAAAAAAAAAGCATGTGAGGGAAGATAGAGTCCCCACTGAATAGTTTTCATCTTGTCTGGATAGGTCTGGTAAAAAGAGATGGGGATAAGACTCTTATGATTCAGTAGTGAGTAATTGTTATCATGATTAATTGCGACTGTCACAATTGTAAAGGTAGAAGTTTTGTAACAAAAATGGGGGAAGTAGTTAATCTTACAGTCCAGAAACAGAGGACCCTAGGACCATCAAGGGAGAAGAGCACAGTGGAACTTGAGACCTTGTCCAGAGAAGCAGTGACACCAGAGATGGAGGCAGAGATGGGGACATGGAGAGAGGGAGCAGCTAAAGATTCTAGATTCATGGGAAGAGAAGGATTGAGAGCTGGTGGCCAAGAGACAGACTTGCAGAATGTGCCCTTTGGTGATGTAAATTATTATATATGCCTGAGTTTTAAAAAAAGAGCTAAAATGATTAGAGAGAAATGCTGTTAACTGATGGTACATGGAGGGGATTATAATCACTGTAATGAAACAAATTGTATGATTTATTGAATATAAAACTAATGATCTGCCCTATTAATTTTCACTTAATTCACATTTTAAAAATTAAAAAAAAAAAAAAAGAAGAAGAAGATGGAAGGAATACACAGAGTCACTGTATCAAAAGGAACTGGTCAACAGTCAACCATTTCAGGAGGTAGCATATGACCAAGAGCCAATAGCACTGAAGAAAGAAGTTCAAGATGCATTGAAGGCATTGGCGAAAAACAAGGCTCCAAGAACTGGCTGAATATAAATTGAAATCTTTCAACAAATTGATGCAGGCAGCACTGGAGGAACTCACTACGTGGCCAATCAATTGGAAAAGATCCATATTTGTGTCTATCCCAAAGCAAGGTGACCCAGCAAAATGCAGAAATCATTAAACAATATCATTAAAATCATATTCTAATAAAGTTTTGCTGAAGATAATTTAAAAAGAATACATCAACCAGCAGTACATCAACAGAGAGTTGCCAGAAATTCAAGCCAGATTTAGAAGAGGATGTGGAATATAGGATATCATTGCTGATGTCAGGTAGATCTTGGCTAAAAGCACAGAATACTACAAAGATGTTTCTTTTTGCTTTGTTAACTATGCAAAGGCATTCAACTGTATGGATCATGACAAACTATGGATAACATTGTGAAGAACTGGTATTCTAGAAAACTTAATTATGATCAGGAGGAACATCCATAGACCAAGAGGCAGTCGTTAGAACAGAACAAGGGAATGATTTAAAATCAGGAAATTGTGGTCCAGAGTATCCTTTCAACATATTTATTCAATCTGTACGCTAAGCAAACAATCCAAGAAGATATATTATATGAAGTAGAATGTAGCATCAAGATAGGAAGAAGACTCATTAATAATCTATGCGGATGATACAACTTTGCTTGCTGGAAGAGACTTTAAGATACTTACTGATGAAGATCAGACTACAGCTTTCAGTATGGATTGCACGTCAGTATATAAAAAAAAGATCCTCACAAATAATTAGCATCATGATAAATGAAGAAAAGAATGAAGTTTTCAAAGACTTCATTTTGCTTGGATACACAATCAATGCTCATGGAAGCAGCAGTCAATAAATCAAATGTACAGCATCAGGTAAATCTGCTGCACAAGACTTCTTTAAAGATGTCAATTTGAGAACTAAGGGTCACCTGACTCAAGCCATGTTATTTTCAATGGCCTCTTATGCATATGAAAGTTGAATAATGAATAATAAAAAAGACGGTAGAAGGATTGACACATTTGAATTATTATTTTGGTGAAGAATATTGAAAATGTCATGGTTAGCTTATCTCACAGCGCTATACCAGGACTCCAAGAAGGTTGTTGTTAAGTACTGTCAAGTGGGTTTGGACTCATAGCGACCCTGTATATGGTTTCCGAGGAGCAGCTGGGGAGCTTGAACCACTGACCTTGTGGTTCAAACCCACCAGAGCATTAATCGACTGCACCACACCAAGAAGTGGAGTCATGTAATAAAATAGCAGTCTGATAGTAGTGCATGGAAGGGAAACAGCTCCCATAACAAAGACGGAATTATGTGAAGTTCTTATGCCCTGCCCCAACCCATCCTCCCACAAATGTATTCTGATTTTCAAAATGTGCAAATTTTGTCTGAGAGAAGCAAAATGATTTACTGAAGGGCACAAGTTGTTCTTAAATTCATCTTTTCTTGCTGTGGTTTATTGTGCTGGACTGCAAAGCCAGTCTGAACTACAAGGTCGGCCGTTCAAGCTCACCAGCTGCTCCTTGGAAACCCTATACAAGGTGGCTATGGGTTGGAACAGATTTGACAGCACTTAACAGAAACAACAACAAATCTAAAGCTTGGCATGCTCCCAGAGACTACTGCTCATTATATGGGACCCTCTAGCTCTTTAGCTGAGAGTAGGTTGAGGGGGATGGGGGCAGGCATTAAAGGTCTTGTACAGGACTCCAAGTTCCACCAGTTTTTCTCTTGTCTGGCTTTGCCTATTTTTTTTTATTTTGTGGGGATGTTGACCTGATGGGGAAGTGCCTGTGTTGCCCTCCCCCCTTGTCAGTTGCAGAAGGCCCACCTCATGTCAAGTTGAATAATTATAATAGTAACTGCCAACACTTAGAGAGGACTTACAATGTGCCAAGGACTGTTCAAAGTGCTCTATATACACTCACTCATTTAACCCTCACAACCCTCCTTTGAGAGTGGCATGATGAGTTATTATCATCCCTATGTTTGCAGATAAGAAAAATGAGGTACAGATAAGTCAACGACTTATCTCAAGTCATGAATTTGGGCAGGGTGGAGGTAGGATTTGAATTCAGGCAGTCTGGCTCCAGAGTCCTTTCCCTTAAATAATGGAACTTTTTTTTTTTTTTTTTTAACCTTTTCGTGTGGTTTGGTGAAAGTTCATAGAACAAATTAGCTTTCTATTCAGCAATTTATAAACATTTTGTTTGGTGGCATTTATTACAATCTCCATCATGCAACAACACTCTTCCCACTTCCTCCCAGGATTCCTTGCTTCTATCAGCCTTTCTCTTTTGCCCTTTCCTGCTTTCAGAGATTTGCTTTTGGGCAAATGCTGCCCTTTTAATCTGGTATGGTTGATTAGTCTAAGGAGCCCATGCCTCCCTAGTGTTATAATTGCTCACTTTATAGACCTGTCTATTGTTTGACTGAAAGTTGATCTGTGGAGGTTAAACATAGCAATTCTACTGCTCCTGCCTAGACAAGTACTTCCAACCTGTGGCTGCCTGCACTGGGCAGTGAGTGGGACCCGTTAAGATGTCCAATGACCTGGTGTTGGCTCACACTTTATTTCTGGTATTGCTACCAATCTGTCTTTGAACAGTATTCTCTCACACAGAACCCTACTGCTACAGAGCCTGTGTTTTTGTTACTGCTGTTTGAGCTTCATGTCTTGTCTGTGCCTGTCCCATCACTGCTGACAGAGGCTGTTCCTTTGAATAGATCTGACCACTTGCTATTGTAAATAGCTAACTCTTCTGGCTAATGTAGATGGCATCTTTGCACCTCAACGTAGATGCCATAGCTCAAGGAGGCGTGCTTTTAGCCTCACAAAGATGTCTTGCTCTTCACCTTAGAAGAACCCAAACCAAGTTTCAAAGGGGCAAAGACAGACTTGTGTTAATCCCCCAAATGCACATAACTGGGCTCCTAAGTGTTAAGTGGTATCAACAGAAGATGTGGAGGTGACACAGCCGGAGGTTGATACCAAAATGACTGTCTGCACAGTGTTTATCTAGTGTTTCAACAGTAAGTTTTTATTTTTTATAAAAAAATCCCTGTAGTTACAAGAACAAAAACATTTTTCATAAGCCCAACTTACATTTAAGAATATAACTATTAGAATAAAACTCTATGTTAATTTACTTTTCAAGCCTTTTAATGTGCTCCCATAGGAGCTGTCATTATCACCCAATTACAATGACTCTTCGAATCATGTGGTTTCATCTGCACGTGATACAAGTACATGCTGTTGTTTTTGTTCCTGCCAGTGTTTTTTTAGTCACTGATTTGGTCAGATTTCCTGGTGTGTTAACTATAACATGGAGGTAATTAGTATTTATGAATCTATATCAAAAACTTTTTTTTTTTTA
>NW_006408570.1:13295663-13299203 GCF_000296735.1 Chrysochloris asiatica
GGACTAGAAAGCAATAGATTTCTTGCTTCTGCCACAAATTCCCCCAGCTGTGAGCCTTCCAACCTTCTAAGTATTCCTTTATATGTGGTTCAGAATTCTGGGACCATCCCCTGAGCCTGCTTGGTCAGGTATTCTTTGTTGTTGTTGGCGGAGCTCTCTGTTATACGTCCACCCTATCCGCCATATTGTTTGTTTCCTTCAAAAACATTTTTGAGAATGGGATACTAATTAAAGGAAAAGAAAGAAAAAATTTAAAGAGCTTCTGATCAATTACTAATAATGAAATTCAATGTAGAAAGATTTTGCAAAACCATTTTGTTGTTAGTATTAATATAATGTAAGAAGCATTATAGTTAGGCAATTTACAACTATACTTATCACATGTTATTTAGTCTATGATTAAAAGTAATAATAAACATGACTAAGGATTTTGTCTGGTCTGGTCTGGGAGATGTTTCATTAGATTGGGGAGGTGACACAGTGAATTACCCCAGTGACATCATACCCCAATGGCATCACTGAAGTGTTACACAGACCCATCGACTCTCACCCACCACGATGAGTCCTCAAGGCATGGTCCTCATGGTTGTGATAGCCTTTTTCTCTTTTGTTTACTGAGAGGGATTCCGAGTTTAGACTTTGTAGCTAGACTAGAATTTGAATCCTGGTCTACCATTCACAAGTCTGATCAGAGTGGCTAGCATCAAACAAGTTTCAATAAATGATGGTTATTGTTATATTTTACCATCCACCTGTCAGTTTGTCATACTGTGGTGTCTTGAGTGCTACTGTGACACTGGAATCTATTCCACTGATATTTCTCAAAACCAGTAAGGTCACTGTCTTAGTTCTCTAGTGCTGCTATAACAGAAATGCCACACTTAGATGGATGTAACAAACAGAAATGTATTGTCTCATAGTTTAGGAAGCTGGTTCAAATTCAAAGCACTGACTCTAGGAGAAGACTTTCTCTCAGTGTTGGTTCTTGGAAAAGATTCTCAGCTCAGCATCTGTAGGATTAGTATTCCTTGGGGATCTCCATGTTTCTTGACATCAGTCTTCTCTTAGATCTAGTTGCTTCACAGCATAGAGACCCTAGGCCCAAAGGACACAGTGCACTTACAGCTCTTCTTTCTTGGTGTTATTAGGTCCCTCTGATTTCTGCTCACTTCTCTCGACCTTTATCACTTTTTGTTGTTGTGAAGAGTCGTAGAGTCGATGCCAACCCATAGCGACCCTGTATAGGGTTTCCAAGGAGCAGCTGGGGAGCTTGAACCTAAAAGGCATTGCAAGTCACATCCCAGGGGAGCTCAACATCAGATCAGGGACAGGATTAAGGGAGTTTAATCCTCTTACTATTTTAACACAGCAGATCACCTCTTGAAGGACCATCACATAATAGCATGCTACATCATCAGATTAACTGCCAAACCACTGAGAATGAACCCAGCCAAGCTGAATCCTTTTGGGGATTCAATCCATGACAATCAGCCATGGTAGACAGGTGTCAATTCAGCTTCCAGACTTTGACAGAGTAAGAAGAAAGACCCGGTAATAGTCTTCTGAAAATTAGATAATGAAAACCCTATAGCTTCAGGATGGCTGCAAGATGGCTGACTAGGCATTAGGGTGGTTTATGAGAATAAGATTGCTTGTAATCTAGAGGTTGCTCCTAATCTGCCTTCAGTCTAGGCCTAGGCTGGGATAAGGTGAGATTTGGTAACTCAAAGCAGAGGGCAGTAAGTAGTTGCAGGATAGAAGAGTATCTCTCCATCATCCATAGCTGTTGTTGACAACGACAAACCTCCCTACTCTCCTCCCCGTTTCTTTAATCAGGTGGTTCTTCGCTTCCCTGGATGCTCTCTTTGTCCTGTCATGGTAATGCCATGTTCATTTCAGTCTGATTTCACCTGCAGAGACTGTATCCATTTGGCTGTTGTTATTAAGTGTCATCAGTTAGTTCAGATTCATATCTACTCTGCACAGGGTTTCTAAGAAAATGCTGGTGGGCTTGAACCACTGACTTTGCAGTTAGCATTCCAGTGCGCATCCTAAAGCACCATGGTTATTCTCGGTGGTTTAGCAAACACTGGACTGGTTGCTGTTGCATGATGTAATACAGTTCCCTTCCATGATGTGATCTGATGTGATTAATCAATCAGCTGAAAGTGGCGCTTCCTTGAGAGTGTGGCCTACCTCCAGAATATGCACAGATGTTCTGGAAAAGCTGGCTCTCTTCACCTGACCTCCAGTTCCTGAGATGAAAGTCTGCAGAAGTCTCTATCCTGCCCTTTAACCTACAGATTTTGGATTTGCCAACACCCACAGTTCCATAAAACAACAACAGTTGTGAGGATGTTACAGGACCAGACAGTGTTTTGTTCTGTTGTACATAGAGTCACTATGAGTCAGAACAACTTGACGGCACCTAACAACACAACCCTGTGAGTCAGCAGAGGTCTCCAGCTTGCTGCCTGATTTATGGATTTGGAATTTGCTAGTCCCCGCAAATTTCATGAGCTATTTCATTGAAGTAAATCTCTGTCTATCTCTCTCTCTCTTTATCTATCTATCTATCTATCTATCTATCTATCTATCTATCTATCTATCTATCTATCATCTCTCTATCTTGTTTTTGTTGGGTGCCATGGAGTTGGTTCACACTCCTACTGACCCTGTATAGGGTTTCTGAGGCTGTAAATCTTTATGGGTGCAGAAAGCCCCATCTTGCTCTGGAGGAGCGGCTGGTGTATTCAAATTGCTGGCCTTGCAGTGAGCAGAACATGTTACCCACTAGGCTACCAGACCTCACACATATAAAGTCCTGATGTGGTGCTGTAGGATAAGCACTGGCCTGCTAATTGCAAGGTCAGCGGTTAAAATCTACCAGGTGCTCCTCGGAAACCCTATACAGGGTCACTCTGAGTCAGAATAGATTCAACAGCACTTAACAACAGCAACATATTATTATTATATGTTGTTGTTAAGTGCCGCTGAGTCGCTTCCAACTCATAGTGACCCTTTATAGGGTTTCTGAGAAGCAGCTGGTGAGCTTGAACACCCACCTTGCAGTTCAAACCAACATTGCAGTCAGTGCAGTGCATTAAGCTGTAGTGCCACACAGGACTCCATTATTATATTGTTGTTGCTGTTAAGTGCAGTGAAGTTGGTTCCGACCCATAGCAACCCTGTACAGGGTTTCCAAGGAGTGGCTGGTGAGGGTAAACTACCATCCTTGAAGTTCAAACCGACCTTGCAGTCCAGCACATTAACCCACAGCACCACGCCAGGACTCCATTATTAGATATGAATATATATGTTGTTGTTATGTGCCGTGGAGTCGGTTCCGACTCATAGTGACCCTGTACAGGGTTTCTGAGGCTGTCAACCTTTGTTGACATATGCTGTGCATAGCAACCTTATGCCCAGCAGAGTGAAACACTTCCCGATCCTGGGCCAACCTCACTACTGTTGCCACACTTGAGTCCATCGATGCTGCCACTTGGCCAATCCATCTCGCTGGGGGTCTTCCTCTTTTTC
>NW_006408570.1:13299688-13305647 GCF_000296735.1 Chrysochloris asiatica
TGACATGTAATCTATACCAAAGGATGTGCTCTTTGATGTTGATCAGTAAATGTTTAAACCTTTACGGGAGCAGAAAGCCTCCTCTTTCTCCTGCGGAACAGCTGGTAGTTTCGAACTGCTGACCCTGAGGTTAGCCGCCCAATGGACTTTGAACCATAAGTTCAGCAGTTCAGACCCACCAGCTGCTCCTCAGAAACCTTATTCAGGGCCGCTATGAACAGACTCAATGGCACTTAACAACATCTCTCTCTCTCTATATATATACATATATGTGTGTGTACATACATAATACATGATATTTCTCTTCTAGTGTATTCAAACTAATACATACTATGTCTAGGTCGAGTGCAACCTTACAATCAGCCCCAGCAAAATAAATTGTGTCCTGGAAATTTGTAACTGTAGCATAATCCCCCTCTCCTACCTCACTACCCAGTCACACACACGGATTCTCACCTTCAAATTCTTAGACACAAAGGTGTTTTTAATTACTATTTTCACTTCTCTTTTTCTTTTGCCTATATGAGGAGGGAGGGGAGGAGAAGACAAGCACACGGAGATGGCATTTAGAGACCTGGTTTGAAATACTTGTCTCCTGTTTTACCTGCATGTCTTTTTTACTGCAAGCAAGCAGGCAAGCATGATATTACAGAGGTGTGTGATTTCTTCTGCTAAAATGGTTTGACCTACATATAGGTATAAAATCTCGACAAACCCAGCTCCCGAAAGTGGAACTACAACACATTTCTGGGGAGAAATGCCTCCCCTGAAATCCTCAGCTTATTTATGTTGTTTGTTTATTTTTAAAAGACACCCTTGAGTCCTTAAGGGGTTAGACTTTATAGCAGTGGAAAGAAAAATCACGCAGATGCTATCTGCGAAAGAAAAACACACCAGAAAGAAGGAATTGGAGGGAACAAATGATGTGAGAGTTATCAACAAAACCAGCACGGAGAAAAGGACAGGGAAACCCAAAGGAGGCATTAATCAGAAGAGAGACAGAACTGCAGGTCCCCCGCCCCGCCTCCAAGATGGTGCAAAGGGAACACAATTTTTTTTTTTTTTTTTTTTGGAGGGATTGAGGGGAAAGAATATGAATATGAAAGACACCTAGTCATCATGGTCAAGCTGGAAGAACGAGCAGAGTTAAACAGGAGACAGGGTGTAGGGAAATCCCAGAACAATTTGTTTACAAAAGGATAGACCAATAAAAATTCCAAAAGTGACTTTAGAAATTAAATCCGAAATAACAAAAAGAATGAAATATACAAGCTGTGTGTATTTTAACTAACAGCTTATGTTCTATGTAGACTAGAAAAATTCTATCCGGCATCGTACTAAGACTTTTATTAGATTTTATAAACCTAAATCACCGTCCACGTGGCATCCTTCTGTGCCCCGGTGGCGAGCCGAGCCCTCACCACCCGCCAGAGACCCGCGGGAACGCGCCGCGCACAGAGGCCGCCCCCTCGCACACCCCTCGCATTGTCTGTCTACCGGGTGTCTCTGCTTCCCAGGCGCGCTCGGGGTTATTGTTCTCTCTTCTCCAGTAGGGAGGAGGGGTGGGCTGGGCTGGGGGGTGACGAAGCTGCAGGAAGATGAATGCGACCACGTTCGTTTGCCATTTGAGCAGGGGAGTGTCGGTACTTTGCGCACAGGAGCTAGTCAAATGCAAACTAATGCTCGGGCTTTGGCGCAGGCCTGACCTAGCAGCCGAGGGACCGCTGATCACCTCTCCCCGCCCCTTCTCAGGTCTGGCCCGCCTCTCTTCAACCCCTAAGGGGAGCGGGGAGCGGGGAGCGGGAGGGGCGGGGTGCGCGCCGCGTGCAGGAAGCCATGCGGGCTTCCCGGGGCCGCGCTGCAGCTCCCGCTGCCGCCCTGGAGCTTTCAGCTCTTGGGAGGGACGCAATGACGCACCCTCTCGGTATTAGAACTCTTCACCTTCTATTTATAGACACTCCACAGACCGCAGACTTCGCTTTTCCTAGCGAAAGAGGGAATGAAATACTACCTAGAATGGAAGATCGTAATACTCAAATAATATGAAAGAATTCAATTTTGTACATCCCTTTATAATTCCAAGTAATCGTTTATCTAAATCTTAATTGCAGGTCTAATTCTTTCACTTTGACACTGGGAATTCCCTAATTTTCTGAAGCTTTAAAATCTGCACTTTTTTTTTTACATGCCTCCTAAAGATACCAATTTTTTCTCTCTTAAATTCATGTAATATTTGCCAAGAATTTGCTCAAGCTGGGTAAAATGACCACCCATTAAGGAAATTCAGGGAAAGGATATTTCTAGCTGACTTTCTATAAGTGCTACAACTCAATAAATTTAGACATAGAATTTATGTGGTAGTAAATATTGCAACGTTTCAAACCAAAAGCAAAGGTTATCTTAAGACTATTTTTTAATTGTGGCTTTTGGATACTGACTTTATGCTTTTAAATTGTACTACCATGTAATTATAGGTGATTAAAATAATTCTTACCTAGTCACATTAACATTTGCAATAATTAAAACGGGATAAAAAAACTGATTTATTTCTCATAATTCGGTTGTTTGTGTTGCAGTCAATTCTAAAGAGGAAGTCTGACTTTCTTTCATCTTGGTTTCTATTCAGTTTCACTTTCGAAACTCCAGAAACTCCAGAATCGACCAAAGAAATATTACCTTTTAGATTTATTAAGAACAAGAATTGGATATACATACATAGCTACATCCTAGCCTGGTTTTAAAAGCCTCTATAAGACCCAGACTGGTTTCCATGCAGGTAATTTAATGACCACAAAATGCAAGCAGAGCAATATACAATGTGCCATTCCTGCTAACACCTAGCCTATGAAATGGGATTGTCTATAATAACAGCATTATAAGATGGTTTTACTGTTGGAAATACTGTGCCCTAGAACTGTATAAAGAACTACCACAATAGCAATTGTTACAATGTATTATAAAATACCCATTTGATGGCATGACCCTATAAAAGACAATTTGGTAATAGCCATCAAATTCTAAAATGTACGTGCACTTGAACAGAACAATCCCACTAATAGAGGTTTTTCTACAGCTATAGCTGGTTGTTGGAGCGCTTATACTAGGAAAAGGTTAGAAATAACACCAATACCCTGTAATTGTACGGCTATAAATGGGCTAGTCATATATGTAGCCTTGTAAAGCAGCACCTTTTTATACTGCTGGAGAAAAATCTCCAAGATGCTCTGTTAAGTTAAAATAAAGAAAAGTATAGAAGCAGTATCAAATGTTATTGTTTACATTCTAAAAACAAATACACATACATTTACCAACTTGCATATATAAGGTTGAGCTGTTCTGTGGGAAAAAGATGAGCCGTTCTGCTCCCATAAAGATGGAAATCCTATACAGGGTTACTCTGAGTCAGAACTGATTCAACGGCATACCACCACCATATGTGGTTAAGTCAAAAAGTATTGCTACAAAATTGTAGACCCCTTTATTATTCAAAAATATCCAAAATGTGAAGCTGTTGTTTCTCAACATCTCCTCCATGTAAGTCTACACACTTCTGAAGGTAGTGTTTCCATTTCTCTAACCCTTCCCAGAAGAATTCTGCACTTTTCAATTTGTACTACATCAAAACAGCAACTTTGGCATCCACAAGTGACTCTGATGCGTTGTTTGAGTTTGCGAAATAAAAAAGAAGTCTGAAGGGGTAAGATCCGGGCTGTAGGATGGATGGGGTAAGATGTTCCAGTAAAATTCTTATAGGATACCCATTACTACCTTTGTAGAATGAGCAGCTATATTGGCATGATGGAAAAAAAAAGTCCTCTATGCAACTTGCCTGGCCTTTTTATCACCAATGCAATTTTCAATTTTTTAAAAATCTTCTTCATAATGAGTCCCCGTGATCATTCTATGTCCTTGGAGAAAATCTATTTAGAGTATCCCTTCAGACTTCCCCAAAACTGTGGCCATAACCTTTTTGACTTGAACTGAACCAGCCCAGCAGGTCCCCTCGGAAGCCACTGTTTCGTTGAATCCTTTTTTGAAGACACCCTAAGGAGTCTAAGAAAAGTGTATCACTGACAAAACTTGTCTACAGTCATTCAGTAATTGCAAGGACATGTTGAAGCATGTTTTGTTGGGAATAAACCTATGTGTGCATGAGCTAGAACCCTAGCAGCAATATTTCTTTCTTTATCCTCCTGTATTCAGCTAGATGAAAGGGAAATGAGGAAGGGGTGGAAAAAAGAAAGAAGAAAAAAAGGAAGGAAGGGAGTCAGACAAGAAACTAGTGACAATGTTTGTTTCCTGGGAAGGAACTGGGAGTCTAGGGTGGAAGAGAAACTTACTTAGAAGTTGTTTGATTTTTGGGTGAAGATTTTTGTTTGTTTGTTTTACCATTCTGTACTCTAAATTTTGTTTAATTTAGCATGCATCATCTTTTTTAGCTAAACATTTTAACTAAAAATGTCTTTAGATTTCTTTTGTAATTTCCCCATGTATGATACATCCTCATTCATTTACAGGTGAAGTTAGTCTTTGAAGAGAACCATTCAGTATTTTCTTTTGCTTGACTATGATGGCCTGTGGGTCCATAGTTGTTGTTTTGTGCTGTGGAGTCAGTTCAGATGCATAGCCACCCTGTACAGGGTTTCCAAGGCTGTAAATCTTTACAGGAGCAGAAAGCCTCATCTTTCTCCCGCGGAACAGCTGGTAGTTTCAAACTACTGACAGTAAGATTAGCAGCCTGATTCGTAACCACTACGCTACCAGAGGGTACATAGTAGACATTGAATAAATATTTACAGTAGTCATGTATTTGAGATTATTGTCATTTTGGAGATGTTTTATTGTGAAAACCTTCTGCACCCCTTCCCTGACCCCATCCAATCTATGAATCACCACAGAGTTGCTTTGCCTGACAGGTACTAGAACTTCTACCAGTAATTCTTAAAATGGCTCTGTGTATGTAGTTGTTATTTGTAGCTGCCATCAAGTCAGTTCCCTAAGTGACACAATCAATGTGTTACAGAGTAGAACTCGTTGTACAGGTTTTTCTCGACTGTAATCTTTATGGCAGCAGAACTCCAGGTCTTTCTTCTGTGGTGCTACTGGATGGGATCATACCGAACCACCAACTTCTAAGCTAGAAGTCAAACGCAAACTATTTGTGCCAAACAGAAAAAAAGATAGATAGATAGATAGATAGATAGATAGACAGATAGATAGATAGATAGATAGCGCCCTGGAGTCCTGGTGTGGCGCTTTGGGCTAATGCATCAGACTGCAAAGTCATTTGAACTGCAAGGTTGGTGGATCAAGCTCACCAGCTGCTCCTTGGAAACCCTATACAGGGTTGCTATGGGTTGGAATCGACTTGATGGTAGTTAACAGCAACTGGTACTGTGGAGTCCTGGTGTGGCACTGTAGAATCAGCACTGGACTGCAAATCACAAGGTCAGCAGTTCAAACCCACCAGCTGCTCAGAATCCCTATAGAGGGTCACTCTGAGTCAGAACTGACTTCACGGCACTTAACAACCACAACAATTGTATTGTGGAACCCTGGTGTGGCACTGTAGGATATGCACTGGACTTCTAACTAAAAGGTCAGCAGTTCAAATCCACCAGCTACTCCTTGGAACTGACTTAAGACGGCACTTAACAACAATGACAATAGTGGTACTGTAGGATAAACACTAGGCTTCTAACCAGTTTTGCCATTCAAACTCACCAACTGCTCTAAGAAGAGAAGGCTTTCTCATCCCCTAAAGATTTACAGCCTCAGAAACCCTATATAGAATCACTATGAGTTAGAATCAACTCCGTGACAGTGAGTTTTGGGGTTTGGGTATATACACACACACACACACACACACACACACACACACACACACGGTGGTGGTGGTGGTGATGTGCCGTGGAGTTGGTTCTAACTCATAGCGACCATGTACAGGGTTTCCGAGGCT
>NW_006408570.1:13305747-13320724 GCF_000296735.1 Chrysochloris asiatica
GTGGTGGTGATGTGCCGTGGAGTTGGTTCTAACTCATAGCGACCATGTACAGGGTTTCCGAGGCTGTAAATCTTTACGGAAGCAGAAAACCTCATCTTTCTCCTGTGGAACAGCTGGCAGTTTCGAACTGCTGACCTTAAGGTTCACAACCCGATTTGTAACCACTGCACTTCCAGAGCTCCTTATATCTATGTTGTTGTTGTTGTTAAATGCTGTTAAGTCGATTCTGACCCATAGAGACCCTGTATAGGGTTTTCTAGGAGCAGCTGGTAAGCTTAAACTGCCGACCTTGCTGTTCACACGGATTTGCAGTCTGGTGCATTAACCCACCGCGCCATACCAGGACTCTCTCTGTCTCTCTCTATAGATGGATGGATGGATGGATAGATATAGATATAGATACAGATATAGATATAGATCTGTATATATACACAATCCCTGGCTAGCATAAAGGATTTGTGCTCAACTACTAATCTAAAAGTTGGCAGTTCAGTTTGAATCTACCCAGTGGCACCACAATACAAATAATACTGTGATCCGTTTTTACAAATAAATAATATAAATTCTACTAGACTGTGAGTCCCTGAGGGAAGGCTTGTGTCGTATCCATCTCTACTTTTCCACTGCTTCGTACCCAGGAAGCCGCCAACAAATGCTTTTTGAGATGTACTGACATGTGTATCCCAGAGTATAAAGATATGAGGGTGAGTCAAAAAATTGTCCACACTCTGGCTGTAGAATTTATTTCAAACAACTTTTAGAAAAGACAAATACATCATTTTTGACACAATGTCCTTATTTTTAAATACACTTTGTCCATCTGTCAACAAACTTTCGTATTCCTTTATTTAAAAATGTTCTGGGCTGAGCTGCGAGTCATGAATGCACCTGTCTTCTGTTCTTCATCAGAGGTGAATCTTCATCCTCAAAGGGCTGCTGTCAGGGGACTAAACAGATTAAAATCTGATGGAGCAAAATCAGGACTATAGAGAGGATGCTTTAACACCTCAAAAAGAAGTTTTTACAGTGTGGGCAAAGGTGTGTGGATGCACATTGTCATGCAAGATCACAATGCCCTTCTATAGCAGTCCTCTGCATTTAATCTGATGTTTAGGTGTCAGATCTTCAGTGAGCATCTGTTGATTGTTGAACCTTTTACCAGTACTGTCCTTTGAGAATCTCAGGTAGCTATAAGTATCAATTTTCCAGCTGATGGAAAATCAGCCATATCTCATCACTGGGAATGATCCCATTGATGAAGATAGGAAGTCAATAGGAGCAGCCCTTTGTGGGACAGGAATTGTGACTAGCTAGACCAAATCTGAGATGGCCTCAAAAGCTGAGAATGAAAGTGTTCAGTCAGTCGTGTGAGCAAGAATCGATTAGTGGTCAGGGGTCAGGAGGTGGGTATTGGCGGTGTCAGTGAGGTTCTGTGGTAAATGTGTAGACAGAGGAGCACAGGTCAGATTTTTCATGTCTTCAGTTTGTCAGACTCTGCCTGTCTCACAGAAGCCACTGAGAGCATGTGCCACTTTCCTGATGGGAGTGAAGGTGGGTAGAGGGAGGCAAGCAATGCATGCCAGCAACTCCCTAATCACTGGCTTCAGAGTCAGACTACCTTAAACTCTGTGCTCAGCTTCACTGTGAACAGGCTACAAGCCATACTCACTATGCTCTTCAGAACTCAGATTCAGTCTATAAAATGGGAACAGGAACACAAAGAGCAGCTCTTCTCAAAAAGGCATGATGTAAATGTCCAGATGACATTTGCAAAGTGATGTGAGGTTTTTGCATTAAGCCATACATTCTGAATTGAAATAAACAAACAGGCAATATCATACTAGATTTATAGTATTGCTATTTTTTTTTTCCTTTGCTTTTCTCCCGTTTCAAAATCTGACCATGTAATCCATATTAATAATCCTACTAAAGTTCTCAGCTAAAGCATCCACATTTTTATTCTGGTCACACTGGATTCCAGGAATGTATTAGGGCTCCTCCTTTAAACTCATGAAAGTCGTAAAAATAGCTGAAAGGAGAACACTAAATTGTAATGGTAATTACAACTATGTAAAAGATTACAAGAGAAATTGGGGGGGTGGGGAATGGAAGGAAACAGAAATGGCAACATTGAAAAGCAAAGGGTAAAATATTTATTTTCCCTCTTTATTTTTAGAGAAAACTGAAATTTTGATGCTAATAATCCATACTTGAAACTCCAGGATTTGGTCCTTGCTCCAGAACAAACAAAATGACATGGAAAATTCTAAAGCAAGTTAGAGCCAGAGCCTTCATTTCACCTAGCTGTGTTTCACTGCCATTGTTTGTGAGCTTCTTTTCTAGGGTTTTTCTGAAAAACAGAGTTGTCCAGAAGAAGGAAGGAAAGAGAAGGGAACCCAGCACCCACCAACTGTCTCCTGTGGCTGTAGTTAGAGAATGCAAGTGTGTATATCATTCTCCTTTACTGTTTGTACACCTCAGTTTGGAGTGCCTTTAACTGATGTTGGCTGCTGTCTATAATTGATCAGGTGGTATAGGAGCTGGTACTGGCTCTTGCCCAGTGGACGGAGCTGCAGAAACTATGGTTGTGACTGGGGTGTATTGGCAAGGTTACTATCTCCTATGTAGTGGGAAAGAGAAAGCCCTTTCCCCCAACACACGCAAGAAAACAAACCAGAATAAGCAAACACAGAAACAATAATGAAACCAGAAAAAAATTAAGAGAAAAAAAGAAATTAAAACCAGCAGCAACCAGAAAAAATGAACGTAATAACTATAAACACGAAAGAGGAACAGGGAAATGCAGCCATAGAAGAGAAAATAAAAGGGAGACATTAAAAAACAAAAACAACAACCTTAAGAAATAGTAAAAAAAGAAAAAGAGATACAGGGAAATAGAGCTATAGAAGAGAAAGATGAGAGAGAAAATAAAAGGGAAACATTAAAAAACAACCTTAAGAAATACTAAAAAGAGAAAAGAGGGACAGGGAAATGAAGCTATAGAAGAGAAATATAAGAGAGGAAATAAAAGGTAGAAATTTAAACAACAACAACAAAAAAAAAACACTTAGAAAAACCAGGGAGAGGAAAGATGAAAAGTGAGAGTAGTAAAGAAAAAACCAAAAGGGAGAAAAAAGAAGAGGGGAAATGAGAAATGAAAGATAAAAAGGAAAACAAATGCAGAGATTGTTGTTGTTAAGGGTCATCGCGTCGATTTCAACCCATAGCGACCTTGTATAAGGTTCCCAAGGAGTAGCTGGTGAGCTTGAACTGCCTACCTTGCAGTTCAAATGACTTTGCAGTCTGACGCATTAGCCCACCACGCCACACAAAAGGATAAAATCTAAGGGAATAGAAAGAAAAGAAAGAGGAGAATGAATCAATAAACACAGACAATGAACAATAAAAAGGAAAAATCCAAAACCAAACCCCTCAAAAAAACAAAAGTGAAAAAGAGTGCAGCTCTTGGACCTGGAGAGAAAAAAACTGTTGATGGCTTCTGCAAGTCAAGGAGCTCACAAAGTGGGTGTCGAGGGATGTGACAGCTAAGTTCTTGGTGTTCTTAACAGCCTTGGTGTTACCTATGTTCAGGGCCCTCAACCTGGAAGTAGTTCATGGAGGCCCTTGATGGTGCTAGTTTCAGTGTCTGTTAGGACCACAAAGCAGCTGGGGGCAGAGTAACTGGTTAAATGCTGGTATGGTGACTCTGTGTTGTTGTCAAGTGCTGTCGAGCCGATTCCAATCCATAGTAACTCTGCATAGGGTTTCCAAAGAGCAGCTGGTGAGCTTGAACCACTGACCTTGCAGTTCAAACGGCTTTGCAGTCTGGCACATTAACCCACAGCACCACACCAGAACTCCAGGTGACTCTGTAGGTTCTGTAAATCCTAAGGCCAGCCTACCTGAATCCAGGCACCAAGACGACACACCAAATCCACAAAGGTGGCTCCTCACCTCACACTGACATGGTTCCCAACCACATGGCTCCAAATTTCTGGAGAGCAGGGGCTGTGCTGGGGGTAGATGAAGGTAGAAGCTGGCTATTCCTCTGGTCACCAGGATGAAAATTTGGGGAAAAAGATGGAATCACACCTTTCCAGTCTCCTGTATGATTGTGCTCTACCAGGCCACCTTCTGTTGCCAAAGCTGCTCACAGAGTTCAAGATGGTCACACAGCATCTGGCCTGGCGTTCACCAATTGGTGTCCCTCTCTTGCTGTCCCTCTTAGCATCTCCTCTCAGCAAGCACTCAATTCACGTCTCTAACCTTTCTTCTGAAGTTCAGGGTTCCAGGATTGTCACTTGTGTCTGTTTTATTTGGACTCTCGTATCTTTATTGCATAGGGTCCGTGCAGCGTATCTGTCTAGTCCACTGCCTTATCAGAAATCGTCAACATTATATTTTTAAGTTTCATCCAGTCCCTACTTTTCTCTCCAACCTAAAACCTCTCTGAGATTCTTGAGTTATCCCCTTAACCAAACTCTCTGTTGACAGCAGCTTCTTTCTAGAATCCATCTAACATTCACCTTAAAAAGCAAAGTTGTATTAGAAATCATTTTGTAGAAGCATATTCAGTGGCACGAGAAATGTTTGCCATGTTTATATCATTTATAGATTTTTATGTACTATAAATCACAAACGGATCAAAACTTTAACAGTGGCCATCTCTGGGCAGGAAGATTATGGATATTTTTATTTTTGTGATTTTTTCAAATTTTCCACTGAAAATAAGCACTGGACAACAAAGTTAATTTGAACTGCAGGGTCAGTGACTCAAACTCACCAGCCACTCCTCAGAAACCCTAAATAGGGGCACTAGGAGTTGGAACCAATTTGTCGGCACATAATGACAACAGCATATATTATTCATGCATTTGCCTTGGAAGCCAAGTACAATTGCTATGTCTTCCCTGCTTTTATTTCCTTACCTTCCAGTGACTTCTGGTGTATGACCTTGAAGGACAATGAATGTGAGGCAGGAGACCAGGACACAATATCTTAGGGACGCATTTGTATTTGGGCCCCCTGACTCTTTCACCCTCAGAACAGAGCATCCTGGTCTAATCTGAAAAAGGGCAGTCTGGCCCTCCATCCATTCTTCCAAACAGAACCAGCTTCACAGGTATGCAGCCTGTTCCGTCATACAGGGACTCATACTCAGGTCAAAGAATCTAGCTTAATGCTCAAAGGCTGTGCCTTCTTGGGAGTTCCTATGGTTAAGTGCTGAGTTATTAACTGAAAGGTTGGTGTTTTGAATCCATGTAGAGGCAGTTTGAAAGAAAGACCTGATGCTCTATTTCTAAAAAGTCAGTCACAGAAAGTTCTATAAAGGACAATGATTCTGACACTCATAGATTATCCTGAGTCTGAATCTACTTGACAACAACTGTTTTTGTTTGTTTGTTTTGTTTTTTAGCATCTTCTTAAATGTCTAGACAATTTTATCTTTGAATCTATGTTTTGTAAGAGACAATAGATGATGGGAAGGTGGGGTATGTGTGATGTGGATGCCTGCTGTTTCTTACTGTGTGCAGACAGCCCTGAGAAGCCACACTTTCCGTTCAAACTAGAACTTGCACTGAATGCAGAAAGAAGGCAAAGGCATTCTAAGAGACATGAATGATCAAAGAGTCCCAAACTCACCTTTCTTATTTTTGATACTTCCTTTATTAGCTAACCACTGATGAGGAAAATGAAGACAGAGAAAGACAGGAAAATACAGGGCAAACCAGAGTTCCTTCTGGATTTTCCTTACTTATTAGTAAGTTGAAGGTTGAGAGAGTTGGTATCATTTTATGCAGTGTTCCCATTGTTCTGGTAAGAGTAAAATACATAGGAGAGGTCTTTGAAAAGTTCATGGGTATAGATTCCAGCAAGGTGGCAGACTAGGCAGACATACTACACACAAACCCTCTACAACAAAGATACAGGAGACCAAATGAAACATGGATGATAATCCTGGAACACTAAGCTTCAGAGGAAAGGATAGGGAAATGAATTGATTACTTACTAGGAGGAGAAGCTGCTGGCCAAACTCAGCACAGATGACTTGAAATATTATACATAACTTTGGAGACAGATGTTTTGAAGTATTACATATAACTTTGGAGACAGATGTCAGTCTGGTGGTGCAGATTCATGCTAGTGACTGACAACAGGAAAGCTATGATTCTCTTTTTGTTCCCCAAGCTCTTTTGGAGACTAGAGGTGTGTCCAGCCCCCATTTTCGTCCACCCCTAGCACAGCCCCTGCTGTCCTGGAATTCAGAGGCTCACAGCTGTGAGCCAAGCTAGAGTAAGGTAGGCACCAGCCATGCTGCCTTGTCGCATGTATTCAGGTGGGCTCTGCTTTAGACATACAGAGCCTGTAGGCCAGTCTTGGTCAAGTGGGAGGAATTGTGGCTCATTGCCCTGTTCCTAGCTGCCCTCTGGTCCTCAAAGACACTGAACCTAGCTACATTAAGGGCCTACACGAACAGATTCCGACGTATAGAGACTCCACCTAGGGACAGGAACACTGCTGTCTCATCTCTTCCCTACCTACTTCATGAGCTCATTGGCTGGCAGGAGCCCCCCACCCCAGAGTTTTCTCCTCTCTGGGTCCAGCACTTGCACTGTTGTTTTTGTTTCTTCTTTCCTTTTTCATTGTTTTTTATTTGCCTATTCTTTCTTCTCCTTCTTCCTTTCTTTCCCTTCCCTTGTTTTGTCAACAATCTCTGCTTCTGTTTTTCATTTTTCCTTTTTGGGTTTTCTTTACTACTGTCTAGTTTCGTTCTCAAATTAGAATGAAGACAACTACAAAGCAAAAAAAGGGAATGTAGTAGTTCCATACAACAAGCACTGGATTGTGAACCATAAGGTTGGTGGTTTGAGCCCACCAACCACTCCTCGGAAGAAAGATGAGGCTTTCTGCTCCTGCAAAGATTTAAAAAGCCTTGTAAACATGATACAGGGTCCCTGTGAGTTGAAACCAACAGCAAATCAAAAAGAGGGAATACTGTAGCTACAGAACTTCCAAAGGGCAAGGTAGTCAAGTAGATTTAAAGATAAAACAGACTGTTTTTAAACTGGGGAAGAAATTAATAAATTACAGGGTAACCTCAAAGAAAATCAATATGCCTACACATCAAAATAAAAAAGAGGAACATCAGCAGGGTTTATTAAACATTAAAACAACAGCAATAAAGAAAATTAAAAGAAAACTCACAAAAAAAATGAACTCAGTGCAGAAAATTATGTGGAACAAAGAAACTAGCAAAACCATACACACACACACACAACTGCACACAGCAAAATGACAGCAATCAATTCATACCTGTCGATAATTACACTGAATGTAAATGAATCAAATGTACTGGTTAAGAGACAGAGAGAAACAGTATGGATAAGAAAACAGGATCCTTCAGTATCCTATTTTCAGTATCCTGTCTACAAGAAACACACCTTATACACAAAGACAAAAATAAACAAAAAATCAAAGGGAGGAACAAAATTTAACAAGATAAGAACAATCAAAAGCAAGTAGAAGTTGAATATTGATCTCTGATAAAACAGACTTTAAGACAAACTCTGTGTAAGAGACAGAGAAGGGCTTTATATCATAATTAAAGGGTTAATTGAACAAGAGGATATAAGCATAATAAATATCTATGCTTCCAATGAAAGATCCTCAAAATACATAAATCAAACTCTAATCTGAGTCCTGGTGTGACACTGTAGGATAAGTACTGGACTGCTAACTGCATGGTTGGCAATTCATACCCAGCACCTAATCCTTGGAAATTATACAGGGTTACCATGAGTTGAAATAAACTCCATGGCACTTACCAACAACAAACAAAATTGAAGAAGGAAAAAATTAGACAGCTCTACAATAATGGTTGTTGTTGTTGTTAAGTGTGGTAGAATCAGTTCTGACCCATAGCGACACTGTATAGGGTTTTCTGGAGCAGCTGGTGAGCTTGAACTATTGACTTTGTGGCTCAAACTTACTGTACAGTCCATTGCATTAACCCACAGCGCCACTACACATTTTTGATAAACGACAGAACAACTAGAAGGAAACTCGACAAAGATACAGAAAAACTAAACAACACAATCAACCAACTTGACCTCATAGACAAGTCATATACATAGTACTGAACTCAACAACAGCACAACATACACTCTTTGCCAGCACACATGGAACATTCTCAAGAATAGAGACCATATGTAAGGCCACAAAACAAACATCAATACATTTTAAAACATTAAAATATAATAGAGTCTCCTAAGATTACAATGCTATGAAATTAGAAATCAATACTAGGAAGATAAAGTGAAAAAAATAATTAAACACATGGAAATTTAATGACACCCTGTTTAAAAGCTACTGGGTAACAGAGCAAATAAAAAATGAAATTTAAAAAGTCCTTGACTCACCCGTCTTCAGCTTATAACTGATTAGACTACCTAAAGGGGGTTCTAGAATTTTCCCAGTGAAACAGGTTTCCTGTGGAGCCTTTGTAATCTATAGGACCTTAGGTGGTATCCTGAGTCCCATCCAGAACCTTCTGAGGTGTGAGAGTCCCACTTGAAATATAAGCAGACCAGCCAGGAATAGCTAGAGGAACATAAGATATTTCTTGAAAGAAAGACCAGCAGGAAAAATCAAAAACAAAAATGGCAGTCTGATTGGCTACTACAAGAACAAGCAGGTTTTTCATTGGGAAGCCATCAAAGCAAGCAATCAAGTCCCTTCAGGACAAATCCCCCTCAAAGACTGAAACTCAAAGAGGACACACGAGCAGGTATGTAAGTTTGCTGATGACCACATTGGTCTCCTGGTGAGTGGAAGAGGGTGAAAGGTAGTAATGAAGATATGGGCCAAGTTCAACCACGTTCCATAGACTCCCATCAACCTGGATATGAGAGAGAGAAGAGGAGGGGTTGGTTGGTCCGAAGTGTGGTGAGATCTGTGGATTCCTGAGCCCATGGACAAAGACATAGTCACAGAAGGCTGGAGCTGAGAGAGCGAAGAGCCCAGCTGATATGAAGTGAGGGGAGATGCACAAGAACACCCAAAAAAGGAAACAAGTATAAATTACTACAGGTTGATGAACTTGACCTATACTTATGGATGTTGTTGTTGTTGTTGTTAGGTGTCATCGAGTCAGTACTGACTCATAGCTCAAAATACCAAATGAGAGGGAAGCAGTCTTCACATCCAAGATCAATCCTATCCCCTTTACAGGGTTGATAGAGACGGGCAACTTAGACATTGGCTACCTAAAATGGAAGGGGCTTCAAAGGCAAAAAGTGACTAGCTTACAAGTTTTCAAGAAGGAGGTTAGTTTCAGAGTGTGTGGGGGAAGGTAGCATTCCCAATGAATTGTTCTCATCTTGTCTAGATGTGTCTAGTGAAAGGAGATGGTGATAAGAGTCTTATGATTCAATAGTGAGTAATTGTTATCATGACTAATTGCAACTGTCACAACTATAAAGGTAGAAGTTTTGTAACAAAAAGAGGGGAGTAATTAATCTTACAGTCCAGGAACAGAGGACCCTAGGATCATCAAGGGAAAAGAACATGAGCGGAATGTGAGACCTATCCAGAGAAGGAGCAACACCAGAGATGGAGACAGAGATGGAGAGAGAGAGTAACTGAGAACTCTAGACTCATGGAAAGAGAAAGCCTGGGTGCTGGTGGCCAAGAGGCAGGCTTACAGAATGTGTCCTTTGATTGTTTAAATGATTATATATTCCTTAGTGTTTTTGTGTACATCCCCCCCCCCACCAAAACAAAATAAAAACAGAGGGAATAGAAGCCAATACTGTTGAATGATGATACACAGAGGAGATTGTAATCATTGCAATGAAACGATGAATGTAAAACTGATGTTCCCCATGTAAACTGTCACTTAATTCACAATAAAAAAAAAACTTAAAAAAAAAATTCTTGACTCAGACAAGAACAACAAAAATACAAATGCCAAAACATTTGGGACACAGTAAAAGGAATACTCAGAGGACAAACTTATAGCAATAAACACACACATCTAAAAAGAAGAAAGAACCAAAATCAGCCCTTTAACCCAACATCTCCAATAATTAGCAAAAAGAGCAGCAAAGTAAGCCTACAGTCACCGGGGGAAAAAAAAGAAACAATAAAGGTTAGAACAGAAATAAATGATATAGAAAACAGAGAAGCAACAGAAGGAATCAACAAGACAAGAAGTTGGTTCTTTGAAAGAATTAATAAAATTGACAAACCACTGGCAAATCTAAGAAAAGAAGATATAAATAACACCAATAAGAAATTATATAGGTAACATCACAACTGAATCACTGGAAATTAAAAGGCTAATAACAGAGTGCTACGAATAATTGTACTTCAACACATTTGAAAGTCTAGAAGAAACAGACAAATTTCTAGAAATACACAACCTACCAAAACTAACACAGAGTGAAGTAGAAAACTTGAACAAGCCTATAAAAAAGAAGAAATTGATCCAGTCATTAAAATACTCCCAATGAAAAAAGCCGGAGTCCAGATGGTTTTGCTGGTGAATTCTGCCAAACATTCATAGAAGAACTGACATCAATTCTACTCAGACTTTTCGAGAATATAGAAAAGGATGAAAATTTTCTGAATTCATTTTATGAAGCAAGCATAACCCTGATACCAAAACCAGGCAAAGACATCACTAAAAAAATTAATTATAGACCGACATATATAGAAGTAAAAATTCTCACAAAATCCTAGCCAAGAGAATCCAACAACATATCAAAAAAGGAATACATCATGACCAAGTGTGATTCATACCAGGGATACAAGAATAGTTCAATATTAGAAAAGCAATCAACAAGATCCACTGCATAAATTACAACAAACAAATCAAACAAAAAACAACACATGATTATATCAATTTGATGTAGAAAAACATTTGACAAAATCTAGCACCTAACAAAATGGGAATAGAAGGGAAATTCCTCAATATAATTAAGAACACATATATGAAACAACAACTAACGTCACTCTCAATGATGAGAAACTGAAAGCATTCCCCTTGTGAACAGGAACCAGACAAGGGTTGCCTTTATCATCATTCTTATTCAGTATTGTGCTGGAATGCTTAGCCAGAGCTATAAGGCAAGAAAGGGGAATTAAAGTCATCCAAATTGGCAAAGAAGTAAAACTCTATATTTGCAGATGATATGAAAATCCTAGGGATTCAGCAAGAAAATTAATGGAACTCATTGAAAACTTCAGCAAAGTGACAGGATACAAGATCAGCATACAAAAATCATTTGGATTCCTTTACACTAATAAAGAGTTCTGTAAAGGAAATCAGGAAAACAGTACCATTTAGAATAGCCATCCAAAAGATTAAATAGGAGTAAATCTAACTCAAGAAACAAAAGACCTACACAAAGAAAACTACAAAAAAAAAAAAAACAAACTACTTATAAGAAACAAAAAGAGAGATGGCAAGATGGCGGCCTAGGCTGGACAGCTACAATAAAGATACAGAAAACCCAACGAAACAAATGCAAATGATAGTTCTGGAACTCTGAGCTTCAGATGAAGGGATAGAGAAGTGGATTGAATTTTGCTAGAAGAGCAGACACGGCAAAAAAGGGAGAGTTTAGTGAACAGATGGGTGGAGCCATCTTGAGCTTTTGTGAACTGCTTCAGAGGCAAGAAAGCATAGTGTCATTGCAGAAACATGCTGTGGCTTGCAGAGACAAAGGTGTATGTACTTTTTTCTTGTTCCCCACCATGTACACCTCCAGAGGGTACAGCTCCTGCTCTCCCGATGATGGGAGCTGCACTGAGGTAAGCACCTTAGTTGTGGCCCCATTAAAGGAGTGGGAAACTGTCTGCGTTGACCACATTCATTGCCCTAATCTAAATTTACATAGTCAACCCTGACCAGCCCTGGACTAGCCCCACTAGGAGTAGCAGCTGAACAGATGCATGGGAGAAGCAAAAAAAGAAAAGAAAATGCCAGTCACAGTGTGGCCAAGAAGAAAGTAGGTGGTGCAGAGATATACACTTAATGGTGGAAAGAAAAGGGTGAAATTATTATTTTTTTCATTTGTTATACCCCACATTATCCTGGTGACCGGAGGTGTGGCCAGTCTCCATATGCGTATATTTCCAGGGAAGTACCTGCTCTCTAGGCTGTCAAAGTTACTTTAGAGTGTCGGGAAAGCTAGTAGCACCAATCCCAGCACCTGGAATAAGGTGGGGCCTATTCTAGACCTGCAGAACCAGTTCTGGTCTGCCCAGTACTAGAGGCACCTCTCACCCTCAACCCCCTTCAGGGACAAAAATACCCTGATTCCACCGGGCCTTTGGGGTTTGCACATACTACTTTCAGATTGGGTGCCTAGAACCGACAAACACTAGCCTTACAGGAACTTCATCATGAAGTTCTTGGCTGTTAGGAGACCCCAGAATTTTCTCCTCTCTGGGTCTGACACATGCCCTATATATACATTTTTTTTTTTTTTCATGGTTTCTGTTTGTTATTCTGTCTCCCTCGTCTTTGTCTCTTTTGCTTTCACTCCTTTCTATCTCCCCTTTCATTTTTTCCTTTCCCCCCCTGCTTTCCCAACTGTAGCTGCTTCCTTCTTTCTTATTTATTTTATCCCTCTTTGTTTCTTGTCTTTTGTTCTTTACTACTCTCTGTTCTCTTTCCCTTTTTACACATCCCTCTCCCTAATTGAAGTAGTAATTGTAGTAATTATGAGTTGGGCTGCTAACCTCAAGGTAAGCAGTTCAAAACTAGATGAGGCTTTCTGCTCCCTTAAAGATTTACAGCCTCAGAAACTCTATGCAGGGTCACTAAGAGTCGTAACAGACTCCACAGCACATAACTACCACCACCACCTCCCTAATTGTATTTAGATGTTTTTCTTTCTTTTTAATTTCTTTCTTTTCCATTCTTTTTATTTTCCTTTCCCTCTTTTCTCTCTCTGGTTTTTGTATTCTTTTTCTAACTGTTCCCTTCCCCCCCCCCCCTTTATTATTTTCTTTTTTCACTGTTGTTTGCTGGTTTGTGTTTGTTTTCCTTCTCTCTCTCTCTCTGTTTTCTCTTCTTACTTCACCCAACAGGAGACAGTAACTACTTCCTTTACAACTCTACCCACGGGCAAGAGTCAATACCAGCTCCTAAAAACCACACCAACCAACATCAGACAAACCATCCTAAATTGAACTGCATGAGTTGTGAGCAGAGAACAGTGCATAAGCCCATCTCCTGATCACACCCACCAGAAGGCAGTTGGAGAGTGCCTAAGAATACACCAACATACAATCATCAACTTAACACTAGTACAACAACATCATAATGTCTTGACAGTAGCACTTTCTGTTCATACAAAGAAACAAGACAGAATGGCTCCTACCTTGGCTCAGACAAATTCCTGTATAGTAGAGTTTGAGGGCCATCAAATCATGTTCATTATGAAGGTCAGAATTTAGCATGTTACTAATGAGTCGGAACCGACTCCAAGGCACCTAACAACAACAATGAGCCTTTGGAGTCCTGGTGTGGTGCTATAGAGTAAGCATTCTACCACAAGGTTGGTTTGAACCTCAAAGTCAGTGGTTCAAACTCACCAGCCACTCTTCAGAAGCCCTATACAGGATCACTGTGAGTCAGAATCAACTCAACAGCACTTAACAACAAGGAGACTTTAAGGATCCCCGGTAGTGTAGTGGATTAGGAGCTGGACTGTTAACTGCAAGATCAGCAGTTCGACTCTACCAATTGGTCCACCAGAGAAAGATGAGTCGTTGTGCTCATCTGTAAAGATTTATAACCTCAGAAACCCTACACAGGGTGGACATGAATCGGAATCGCCTTGATGGCATATCACTACCACCAATGAGCCTTTAATGACAGCTTTGTAGACAGATAGGCTTTTAACACAGTAAAATCTAAGCAGGGGCTATTCTCAGTGTACCTTTGTAGGAAACAATTGAGTCTTCAACAGGCCTGCTTGGAGGAGATTCATAAATGGATAGACCAGGGAGAAATTTTGGGAACCGTTTTGTCCATTCCTCCTCTGTCTTTGGAGCTGGTGGTAGTTTAGTGTTGTCAGGTCAGTTCTGACTCATAGCAACCCTGAACAGGGTTTCCAAGGAGCAGCTTGGGGTTTAAATGGCCGACTTTGCAGTTAGCAGTCCAGTGTTTGTCCTACAGTGCCACATTGTTGTTGTTGTTGTTAAGTGCTGTAGAGTCAGTTCCGACCCATAGCAACTCTGTAGGACTCCCTAAATCTTCTCAAACAATTATCCATGTATCCAAAAATCTGGTAATTTATTTAGGTGCTAATCAAGTCTTATTTCAGGGAGCTGTTTCTTATATCCAACCTCTATCGCTACAGCTAAGTAACTTGTTTTCTTTCATCTCATTCTGTTTTGCCAACTTTAAAATAACTTTGTGTCTGTTCATGGACACAATGCTACTATTACAATTACTGTTATTGTTTTATCCTATGTTTATTATTAGGAGCCCCAATGTCACAGTAAGGAGCTCTGGTAGCATAGTGGTTATGAATCGGGCTGCTAACCTCAAGGTTGGCAGTTTGAAACTACCAGGCGTTCTGCAGGAGAAAGATGAGGCTTTCTGCTCCTGTAAAGATTTCCTGCCTCAGAAACAATGTGCAGGGTCACTATGAGTCAGAACCAACTCCACGTTGCTTAACGACAACAACAAATGTCACAGTGGTCAAAACACTCAACCACTAACCAAAAGGTTAATGGTTTGAAACAGCCACTCTGCAGGAGAAAAATCGGGTAGGCAAAACTCTATGGGGAAGTTCTATTTTGTTCTATAGGGTCCTATGTTGTTGTTGTTGTTGTGAAGTGCTGTCGAGTCAGTTCTGACCCATAACGACGCTGTATAGGATTTCCGAGGAGCAGCTGGTGATCTCTGGTCAGCTCATATATGAGTTGAAATAAACTAATTGACAGTGAGTTTATG
>NW_006408570.1:13322504-13351751 GCF_000296735.1 Chrysochloris asiatica
CTGGACAGGCCAGTTTCTAATCTGGTAATCGGGAGGTGGGCAGAGGTGAGTAGCAGAGTGACAAGATTGTATACTCATATGTTTCTGACTGTGGTCCACATATAGAGCCGTTGCTTATCTCCCACCCAGCCTGGGGAGGAGACAAATTGGAGGAGCAGGGAGGTGATGGGGATGCCGTCATTGGGGATACTGCAAGAGTCACAGTCACACAACCTTACATGAAAACTTACAGAAAATAGTCGAGTCCAAATGCATTGTAACAACACTATACTTGTTCTTCCCGCAAAGTGCCCCACTTAAGAGAAGAAATGAAAAATCCTATCATGAAAGACATCAGTCCCAAGGTATGGGGCTGACATGATTTTGCTCTGTTTCTTACCTTTTTTCACTTCTACTTACATTTGTTTTTTTTGTTTTTTTTATGTGTTGCTGCATGTATATTTAGTGTATTACTGTATGTTACTCCATACATTCCACATCAATTGAATTTTACTTACCTATTGATCTGGTGATGGATACTGGTGATTGCTGCCCAATATGCTGCTCTTTCAAGTACTGCTGTGATGAGCATATTCATCTGTTCTCGCTCATGGATTTGGACAGCTTAATTGAAAGGTCAGTAGTTCAAACTCACCAGCAGCTCTGCTGGAGAACGATGAGGCTGTCTGCTCCCATAAAGATTTACAGTCTCAGAAACCCTATGTAGGGTTGCTATGAGTTAGAGTGGACTCGAAGACAATGGGTTTGATTTGGTTTAGGGACTTGTGTCAGAGTTTCTATATCCAAACAACCCAAATTTGTTGTTGTTGATTCCAACTCATAATGATCCTATAAAAGAAAGTAGAACTGCTCTAGAGGGTTTCCAAGGTTGTGAATCTTTACAGTAGCAGATTGACACATCTTAGTCCCGATGGGTAGCTGATGGGTTCAAACCACCAACCTTCTGATTAGCAAGCAAACAGCCGCTACCACCAGGACTTCTGAGAGTTGTATATTTCCAGGAGTGAAACCTCTGAATCATAGAGAAAACATATTTTATATTTAATTAAGTCTTGTCAGATAACTCCAAAATAGCTGCCCTAGGACTTAACTCCCACTAGAAAAAAGTGTTAGGGTCATACTTCCTCCTGTCCCGGGATGCACTTGGTATTATCCAATTCTGACATTTTGTCTATTTAATGAATGTAAAGAAATGTCTTGTTATTTTAATATACATTATCTGATCATAAGTGAGGTTGTGTATCTCTTTATCTACTTGTCAGTCATTCAAATTCCCCTTCTGTAAATTTACCTATCCATATATTTTGGCTATTTTTCCATTGCATTTCCTGTTTTGTTTTGTTTTTCTCAACTGTTTGCAGGAATTTCCAGTATATTCTGGATATTAATCTCTTGTTAATTTTAGCCTTTGTAAATATCTCCCAATCTGTTAACTTTCTCTTAACTTGTCTATGATGTTCTCTCTTGAAAAGAAAACTTTAAATTTAGTGTAGCCAGCTCTGTCAGTCTTCTAGTTTTATGGTTTCTGTTTTCAGGGTCAGTCTTGTTTAAGAAGTCCTCAGCTATCCTAAAACTAAAAATAAATTCTTTTATTTTTAATTTCTATCTTTGGTTTTCACTTTTGGATTTTTAATTAATCTAGAGTTCTCCTTTGCATATGGTATGACATATGGATGCAACTTTATTTTTTGCCACAGTGAAATTATTTTCCCAACGTTATCTATGAAACCAAACCTCTGTGGTAGGTTAGATGACTGTTCCCAGTCCTTCATGTCCTACCTACTGCAGAAGCATACCCCCACGTCCTTTGCCATGTGACTTTGCAGTACCTTCTACTATTGGTGTTGGACTTGGCTATGAGACTTGTTTGGCTAACAGAATTTAGTGGGTGTCATATGAGCAGACACTTTAAATGTGTTTGAATTGAGCAACTTGGCTTCAATTCTTGAGCTGCTGTCATTCCAGAATGAGACATGTGGTGATGACCCGAACCTGAACTGCATCTGGAGCGAAGCCCAGCTGAACTCAACTGAATCCAATCAAGTCTTAGCGAACCCGGAAGAGACCAGCTGAATCTCCAATGGACACCCACATGGGAAGAAAGTAAATCATTGTTGTAAGCCAATGATATATTGTGCTGTTTGTTATGAAGTATTATAATTTCAGTAATAGCTGACTAACTCAGCATATTTTCCTTGTGGATTTTTAGTGTAATCACTATCCTGGACCAAGTTCTCATAGGTAAGTAGGCTATTTCTGAGCTCTCTATTCTACTCTACTCTTCCATACATTTGGTATTCTAACTTGTAATACGTCTTTACTTCCTGATAGAGTAAACTTTTATATATTCAAATTTTCCATCTCTGATTTACTTTTTAAGAAATTACTAGTTGACAGAGGATTTTATAGTCTTCCATATGTGGTGCTGTGGGTTAATGCGCTGATTGCAAGGTCTGCAGTTCAAGCCCACCAGCTGCTCCTCAGAAACCTTATACAGGGTCACTATGAATCAGTATCTATTCGATGGCATTTAACAACAACAAATATGTATTTTAAAAGGAAACCTGGTAATGTAGTGGACTATGAGTTGTGCTGTTAACTGCAAGGTCAGCAGTTTGAATCTTTATGGATATTTATAGCTAGAATGACTTGACATGATAAAAATAGCAATGCCCTCTAAATTTATTCATAAACTCAGTTAAAATTTATAGCAGGACTTGTGGAACTTACATTTATTCTAAAATACGTATCATGGTGGTGGTTGTATGCTGTGGAGTTGGCTCCAACTCAGAGTGACCCTGTATAGGCTTTCTGAGACTTTTAAATCTTTTGCAGGTATAGAAAGCCTCATGTTTCTCCTGCAGAGTGGCTGGTGATCACAAATTGTGGACCTTGTGGTTCTAAGTCCAGAGCTTAGCCTATGGAACCACTGCTCTCTTCTGAGTTAGCTTAGGTTTAACTATAAGTAACAGCCTGGTGTGGCACTGTAGGCTAAGCACTGAACTGCTAACCACAAGGTCGGCAGTTCAAATCTACCAGCCACTTCTTGGAAATGCTATACAGGGTCTCTATGAGTTGGAATTGACTCAATGGCACTTAATAACAATGACAGCAACAACCACACACATATAGCAAACACAAATAACAGTAGTGTCAATTAGATAGAGGTTTATTCAAAAGATTGTAAGTAAATACTTTAGGGCTGGTGCTGGTATACTAGGCTCTCTCTGTTGTGGTATTCCATATGTGGCTTCATGTTCAAGATCAGCTCATGTTCTAAGGCAACTGCTGAAGTATATCTGCATTCCAGATGGTTGGAAAAAGGAAGAGGGCGCAGCTTTTCCCCTTAAGAATACTTCTTAGAAGTGTTATACACTACTTTTGCTTTATAGCATTGTCTGGAACAAGGCAATATATTTAACTGCAAGGAAGACTGGCAAATGTAATCTTTTTTCTGGTTGCCACATGCTTTGCTAAAAAAATATCTAGTATTATGGAAGAAGAGAAGAACAGAATCTCTGTTACCTTGCCAAAATTTTAAATTAGTTCTATAGCTCATTAGATATTTTATAATGTTGATTGTATTAAACAATCTTAGTTGTCTGTTTGTTTAATATTTTCTTGTGCATTATGTGATTGTTTACATGGGAGAAGATTAGCTTTACATTCATCCTACCATATATCATTTAATTGCCATGGTTACAGTCCCTTCCATGCATTATCAACCAACCAAAGGGTATACCCTGCAAGCCTGTCCTCCCAGTTGTCAGCACACAGCCCCTCTTCCTTCTGGGTCTAGAGTCCCCAGCCGTTCCATCTCTCCATGTCATCATCTCTGCCTCCATCTCTGGCATCATTGCTTCTCTGGGCCCGCTCTCCACTCTTCTCCCTTGATGGTCCCAGCGATCTCCACTCCTAGACTGCAAAGTCAACCACTCCCCTCCTTGCTACAAAACATTTACCTTTACATTTCCAACCCTCACAATCAGTCCTGATAACAATTATTCATTATTGTATCACAAGAGTCCTATCCCCATCTCCTTTCATCAGCCCCACCTAGACAGATTGGATACTACTCAGTGGATATTCTACCTTCCTCCACACCGTCTGGATTTAGGCTTCCTCTTGAAAGCTTGTAAACCAGTAAACAGTCTTGGTTTTGTCTTCTTTCTTCCAATTTTTCTACTTAATTTCTTCTTCCTTTTTAACATCTTGTTCTGCTAGCCAGGACTTTTTCTTTTCTTTTTAACTAATGGTTTATTGTGGCTTAGGTGAAAGTTTACAAAACAAATTAATGTCCCATTCAGTAATTTATACACAACTTGTTCCAGTACATTGGTTGCAATCCCCACAAAGTGTCAGAATCCTCCCCATTTCCACCTTGAGCTTCCTGGCTTCTGTTTGCTCAGGTTAGCTGGGACTTTGAATACCAGGTTAAATAGTAATGGCAATCTTGTCTTGATCCCAGATTTATGTGAAATGTGTCTGAAATTAATCCAGTAATATCTTTAGTGTGCATTTTTGGTCTTTTATGAAATTAAGTGAATTTCCTTCTATTCCCAGTTTTCTGAAAGCTTTTACGATTAATAGGCGATGGACTTTCTCAAATGCTTTTCTCCCTTAATCTTTTTGAGATTAATTACACTGATAGGTTTTCTGATGTCAAACCATAGTTGAATTTCTAGAATAAACCTAATCATGTTTCAGGATAGATGGCTAGATAGATAGATATTTTTCTAAATTAAAGACAGGGAAATAATAATCAAATGTTTCTCTAGCTCACTGAAGTGAACATGTTTGAATCAGTTAGTCAATATTTTAATTGGAATTTTTACATGTTCAAAATAAAATAGGTCAATTCTCTTCTTGAGCTGCCCTTTCTCAGTTTTAGCCTATGATTCTGCTGTTACCTCTGCTTCCTTTTGCTCATGATGGATTTTCCCTTCATTTATTTTATAGTTTGAGTTGTGAGCTCATGTCTACCTGGGCTCTATGTGGAAATTCTTCCAGACATGAATTGAAGGATTTCCTTTTGTTTACTGGTTTATGTAGGTAGTATATATTCAAACCTGCTTTTAAAGAGTGCATAAGCTAATTGAAAGGAGCCCTGGTGACGTACTGGGTTAAGCATTGGGTTGCTAAAGGAAAGGCTGGCTGTTCATATCCACCAGCTGCTCTAAAGGAGGAAGATGAGGCAGTCGTCTTCCATAAGACTGACAGTCTCGGAAACACTTTGGAGCAGTTCTACTCTGTCCTTTGATGGCTGTGGGTTAATCTAATTTGACGATCAGATATCATCACAAAAATCTTTAAATAATATAAAAAAGAATATATTTTATCATATTCTGTCTATACCGGGCTTAAGCATAACAATAGCTGTGAGGACGGTGCAGGACCTGACAATGTTTCGTTCTCTTGTGCATAAGGTTGCTATGAACTGACTTAATGGCACAATAACAGAATTTAAAAAAATTGTATACTTTAAAGAATCTCCACTGAGTAGTATCCAATCTGCCTCGGTGGGCTGATGAAAGGAGATGGGGATAGGACTCTTGTGGTACAATAGTGAATAATTGCTATCAGGACTGACTGTGAGGGTTGGAAATGTAAAGGTAAACATTTTGTAGCAATAGGAGAGGAGTGGTTGACTTTGCATTCCAGAAGCGGAGGTCCCTGGGACCATCAATGGAGAAGAACAGAGTGCGGGACTCTGCCCTGAGAAACAGTGATGCCAGAGATGGAGGCAGAGACGATGACGTGGAGAGATGGAGTGGCTGGGGTCTCTAGACCCAGAGAGGGAGAGGGGCTGTGTGCTGACGACCAGGGGCAAGCTTGTGGGGTATACCCTTTGGTTGGCTGATGATGCATGGAGGGGCTTGTAACCATGGCAATGAAAAGTAATAGGATAAGATGAATGATATTCTTCCATGTAAAATATCACAAAATTCACAATAAAACATTTAAAACAGTTATATATCTTAAATACACTATTAAACATACCTAAAAAAACATACAAACAGCAGAAGGCTAAATAGATGACTGGGACCTCCTAAAAATTAGACACATCGAAAGATTTTACCAAAAGAGTTAAAACAGTCAACAGTCTGGGAAAATATTTTTTGCAATGATATATCAAAGGACCAGTCTCTAAAATTATAGGAAACTCCAACACCTATACAAGAAAAAGGCAAATAACCCAATTTGAAAATGAGCAGAGGACATGAAGACGCTTTAACAAAGAAGACATTCAGGCAGCCAACAAACATATGAAGAAATGTTAATGATCTTTAGCCATTGTTGTTGTTGTTAAGTGCCATCGAGTTGGTTCCGACCCATAGTGACCCTGTATAGGGTTTTCAAGGAGTGATTGTTGAGCTTGAACTGCCAACCTTGCAGTTCAAACGACTTTGCAGTCTGGCACATTAACCCACAGTGCCACTTTAGCCATTAGAGAGATGAAAATCAAAACAACAAAGAGATATTCTTTCACCCTAGCATTATGGCAAAGCAAAAAGAACAGAAAACAACAAGAAATGCTGGTGAAGGTGTGGAGAGACTGGGACCTTCCTACATTGCTCGTAAGACTGTAAAATGTTGCAGCCATTGTGTAAAATAATATGGTGCTTCCTCAAAAAGTTGGAAAAGTTAACACCATATGATTCAGCAATCCTTCTACTTGGTATAGATCCCCAAGAAATAAGAGCCATGACACAAGTAGTTATAAACACACCCATGTTCATTGTAGCACTATTCACAATACAAAAAAAATGGAGACAGTCTAAATGCCCATCAGTGCAAGAATGGGATAAACAAACTTTGGTACACACAATGGAATTTGTATACACCCAATGGAATACTAGGAAACAACGAAGGAAACAAGGAATCTGTGAAGTACCACATAACATGGATGAACCTGGAGGACGTTATGCTGAAAGAAATTAGTTGATCACAAAAGGGCAAATGTTGTAAAAATTCAAGACAAGATTGTCATGCTAAAATAAACATTCTTTGATAGTTACTAGGAATATGAGGGGAGAGGAATTCATTGGCTAGAGAGATTTTGTTGTTGTTGTTAGGTACCGACTCATAGCGACCTTATGCACAGCAGAATGAAACACTGCCCGATTCTGGACCAACCTCACTATGGTTGCCACGCTTGAGTCCATCAATGCTGCCACTTAGCCAATCCATCTTGTTGTGGGTCTTCCTCTTTTTCTCTGACTCTCCACCTTACCAAACATGATATCTCCAGCGAATGGTCCTTCCTGACAATACGTCTGAAGTATGAGAAATGAAGTTTGGCCATCTTGGCCTCCAAAGAGCACTCTGGCTGAACTTCTTCCAAAATGGATCTGTTGGTTCTTTTGGCAGCTGATGGCACTTTCAATATTCTCCTCCAACACCATAACTCAAATGAGTCAATTCTACGGTCTTCCATATTCACTGTCCAGCTTTCACATGCATATGAGGTTATTGAAAATACCATGGCTTGGGTCAGGTGCACATTAGTCCTCAAGTGGACATCTTTGCTCTTCAATACTTATGTATTAATTTGGGTGGTGGGAAAGGCAATATACAAGAAGAGGGAGATTGGCAGAAGAATGATTCAGACAGGTGAAGACTCAGGGAAGAATGCAAGGGTTAAAAAGGATAAAAATAAATGTTGTTATATATATAGCCTTGCCACAAGAGTGTTCTATGGGGAGATACATGGGCAGATACACAGGATGTGGGAGGGAGAGTAGGAGTATACTCACAAATATATAAAGATTTGACAGACAATATTTGTACATGGGCATTTATTCTTTGCTGAAAACACACCTATGAATGTGGTAGAACAAAATGATGAAAACTTCTTGGACATTACCAAATAAATACCTTGAGGCAATGAGTTGCCAGGCCTGGGGTCTCAGGGATATAGTCTTGGGGAAATCCATGATCAAGTGGTAAAACTTAGTCCACAATGTTCTACATTGTACTTTGGTGAGGACTGACTGGGATCTTAAAAACTCATCAGCAGCAACCTAAGGTGCAGCTATTGGCCTCTCCATGTGCAAGAAGAAAGAAGAGTGATGAAAACTGAAGATGCTTGGAATCAGTTAGTCCATTGGATTAGTGGGATACGTGAAAAATCAGTCTCCACGATTCAGAGACCCAAAGAACTAAATTGTGTCTGGCTACCACTATGAACTGCTCTGAAAGGAATCACATTAGAAGTCCTGGCTAGAGTGGGAGACAATGTGGAACAAAATTCAAAATCAAAAAAGGACCAGGATAACTGGTCAGAAAGACCCTGGAGGAATGCGTGACTATGACCCTTAGTCACCTTTAAGGTGTGAAATGGAATTCACCTTCATGGTCTAATTTTCAACCAAGCAGTAGATAAGTATATAGAGGGGACAACAACACAAGTAAGGTATGCTCACCATGGAATGGTCAATCATTCAAGATCAAAAGGGCAACATTTACCTGAGGACAAGGTTCTGAGGGGTTGGGAAGAAGGGTAGAATGAAAATGGAAAGGAAGTGGGATAAGTGTTATTACGTGGAGGGAATTGCAATCATCCATATGCAGCAAAGCGTATGATTTGTAGAATGTAAAACTGATGATCTACTCTGCAAACCTTCACTCAATTCACAACAAAAAGTTTCCCTCCCAAAAGTACATGCCTAATTTATAACCACAAGTCAGAAAGTACAGATAAAAGAAAAACTAGATTGAAAAAACAAAAACCAACTAGATAAAAGTTGCCTGTCTCTGGCCAACACACTAATATTGTTTCAGACTTTCCTTCAGGTTGTTATTTCAGTGTTGCATGTGTGCACTTTTGAGTTCCCCAACTAAATTGTAAGCTCTTTGAAAGAAAAACTGCACACAGCACTTCTCTCTCTCTCTTTTTTTAAATAAACATCATAGTTATTAGTATTGCATTAGTCTGGCTCCACTGTTTGGAAGAAAAATGACAGTAAGAATATAAATATATTATCTGCATGTTGAAATTTGCATTTTGAAATATGGCTCTCACAAAAATTTTGAATACTTGGGTTCCTGCCCTTTCTCTTGTTTTTCTTCCTGTTCCCAGTAGTCTCTCTTACCTTTAACACTTTTTTCTACTTTTTTTTAAATAAGTGTTTTCAAACAAATACGAAAGTAGAGAGAAGGTATCATGAATCCCCATTTAGCTGTCTCAGATTCAATAATTACAAACTTTTACTGTTGGTATTCTTAGGTGCTGTCAAGTCGGTTCCAACTCATAACGACCCTGCACACAACAGAATGAAACACCTCCCAGTTTTGCACTGTCCTTACAATTGCTGCCACGCTTGAGCCATTGTTGCTGCCACTTGCTAATCCATCTTGTTAGGGATCGCCCTCTTTTTTTTTGCCGATCTTCCACTTTAACAAGCATGATGTCCTTCTCCAGGGACTGGTCCCTCCCGATAGTATGTCTGAAGTACAAGTGACGAAGTCTGGCCATCTTGGCTTCTAAGAAGTATTCTGGTTGTACTTCCTTCAACACAGATTTGTTTGTTCTTTTGGAGCCCATGATATCCTTAATATTTTCTATAGTTGTAATTAAGTGCCACTGAGTCGATTCTGATTCATAGTGCCTCTGTATAGTAGGGTCTCTAAGGAGCAGCTGTTGAGTTTGAACCACCAACCTTGTGGTTATCAGTCCAGTGTTGATTCTACAGTGTCACACTGGGACTCCAAGAAAATTACAGAATGCTTCACGAATTTGCGTGTCATGCTAACCTTGCTTAATCCTTTTTTTAAGCTATAATTTTATAAAAACATTAAACACTAAAAAACATTGTCATTTATTCCTAGTCTATAAAAATTAAGCACATTTTTGAAAACACAATAGCATTTTACACCTAACAGATTGACTAATTCCACAATAACCTCCATTGTTGTTGTTTAGTGCCCTAGCGTCAGTTCTGATCCATAGCAACCCTGCATAGATTTTCCAAGGATAGGCTGGTAAGCTTGATCCACTGAACTTGGTGTTCCAATGACCTTGGGGTCCAGTGCATTAGCCAGCAGTGCCACACCAGGACCATTACCTGATCTATATTCATTCACATGTCATTGATTTTCTTCAAACATTGGTTTGTTTGAATCAGAATCAATCCAATAAAGTCCACTCATTTTATTTGATTCTGTTCTATTGAATTTTGCATTTCTCCCTTGCCTTAGTTTCCCAGCATCTTCCTCTTTATCCTCTTCTTTACTTTATAAACCACTATTCTCACTTCTCTTTTGCTGTCCCTGCTCCCCCACACCTCCACCCCAAGACTAAATTCCACTTGGGCTTCTATGGTGTCTTCTTGCTGTTGTTAAGTGCTGTCAAGTCGGTTCTGACTCACAGAAACCATGTATAGGGTTTCCGAGGAGTGAGTGGTGGGCTAGAACTGCTGACCCTGCGGTCCAGTGCTTATCCTACAGCACCACACCAGGACTCCTTGGTTTGCTTAAACATTAGCAGGGGAAAGAAAATTATAGAAGAGAACATGAAGGTGAGAGACACTAATAAAAGTCTATGATGTTGTTAGTGTTGCTGAGCTGGACTCCTGTTATTGTTGTTAAGTGCTGCTGAGTCAGTTCTGACCCGTAGCGACCCTGTGTAGGGTTTCTGAGGAGCAGCTGGTGATCTTGAACTGCCAACCATGCAGTTCAAATGGCTTTGCAGTCTGTTGCATTAACCTACAGAGCCACACCAGGACTCCACAGTCTGTGGTATTATTTTAGCAGTCTTTATGCCTTTTTAATGAAGTCCTCCTGGTGTGGCGCTGCAGGATAATGCACTGGAAGGCAAGGTCGGTTTGAACTTCAGGGTTCAAACTCACCAGCTGCTCCTCAGATACCCTATACAGGGTCACTGTGAGTCCGAACTGACTCAACAGAACTAAACAACAATGAGTTTTAAGCTTTTTAAAGTGGTGTTTGTTTAAAAAACAAACAAACAAATGCTGCTGGTGATGGTTGTGTGTTGTCAAGTCGGTTCCGACTCATAGCGACCCTGTACAGGGTTTGCGAGGCTGTAAATCTTTACGGGAGCAGAAAGCCTCATCTTTCTCCTGCAGAATGACTGGTAGTTTCTAACTGCCGACCTTGAGCAGAAAGCCTCATCTTTCTCCCACAGTGACTGGTAGCTTCAAACTGCTGACCTTTTGGTTAGCAGTACAGCTTGTAATACATTATGCTACCAGGGCAGCTTAAAATAAAATGATAGTATGAAAGACAATTTACAAGCTTCATCCTCCTTTTAAGGGATAGCTTTGCCAGTGTATAATACCAAAAATGTAGAAAGGCAAGTGACCACAAAAATGAGAAATTGAAGCAATATCAGAGAAAGGAAAAGAAGAGGAAGAAGGAAGTTATAAACAGGTGTTTTCAAATGTTAGTATTTAAGTCACCTCAGTAGAATATTTGTTGAAAAAGCAAATTTCCATGTCCAGGCTACAGGTCTAAAAGCAAGCAGCCCAGGAATCTGGGTGGGCCTGAGACAACCAGTTAAGGAATACTAGAGTAAGGAAAACACAGAATTAGAAAATGACACATGGTGGGAATTGGAGAAGTGCCAATGACAATTGACAAAGAAGCAACTCCTGCCACAGTACGCTAACCCTGGGTACTTGGAGATCCTCTGAAAGACAGTAATCTGTCTAGACTTGAAATCTTCTGTGTTGTTTCCCCCATCATAGCACATAAAAGAATGTGGTGGTGGTTATGTGCCGTGGAGTCAGCTCCGACTCACAGTGACCCTGTATAGGGTTTCAGAGGCTATAAATATAAATAGCGTAGTGGTTACAAATCGGCCTGCGAACATTAAGGTCAGCAGTTCGAGACTACCCAGCTGTTCCGCGGGAAAAAGATGAGGCTTTCTGATCCCGTAAAAATTTACAGCCTCGGAAACCCTGTACAGGGTCGCTATGAGTCAGAACCGACTCCACGGCACATAACAACAACAACAAACGCTACCAGAGTTCCTTATATAAAAGAATACTCTTAATTGCATTTACCAGAGTCACAAAATGGTATCAGAGTGGAAGAACTAAGAAAAGGGCTTTCTAAGCACATTTGTAAATGTACTTCAATAACCTACATAGAAATGGAGCAAATTTTCCCACATGAGGGATCTAGTCTGTTTAGATTATCACATGGTGATTTCACTAAGAGAACACCACCTCATTTGCATCACCATTGTTCACAGGAACAATACATATATAAGTTGTGTGCTGCAGCCCAGCACATTTTCATTAGTAGATTTAGTGCTGCAGACTGAAACATGGTGGTGGTGGTGGTGGTTGTGTGCTGACTAGTCAGTTTCGACTCATAGTGACTCTGTTTAGGGTTTCTGAGACTCTTAAAACTTTGCAGGAACAGAGTTTCATCTCCTGAAGAGAGGCCAGTAGATTTGAACTGCTGACCTTGGGGTGAGCAGCACAACCCATAACCTAAAACCATGGCAGTGGTAGTGTGCCGCGGAGTCAATTCTGACTCATAGCGACCCTGCACAGGGTTTCCAAGGCTGTAAATCTCTACAGGAGCAGAAAGCCTCATCTTTCTCCTGCAGAACAGCTGCAAGTTTCGAACTGCTGACCTTGAGGTTAGCAGCCCAACTCATAACCACTATACTACCTGAGCCCAACTCATAACCACTACAGGACCTTTAAAGCCATGGAGTAGGACTACAATCAGAAAGAAGAACGGAAAAGGTGTCATGTTGAGCTTCATAACTGAAGTCCAGGGGGAAGATCCTCATTCTGAAATAAGAAACCAAAGAAAGTCTCAATATTATTAAGTAAATCAAGTTCATTTCGAGTCTCTCCTTTGAATTCCAGGCCACTGTAGGTTTGAATTTTTCTAATTATAAACAACAAGACAAAAAAGTTTCTTCTCTAGGCTCAAAGTCAGTCCATTTGCAGCTCTAATTTTATACATGGAAAACTGATGTTGGATATTCTAATTGGATTTGAAAATAGCGTTTTGTAGGAATACCACGTTTGGCTAGCGTTTCCTTGGTTTCGTTAATAGGAAACAACTGTCATAAGTTTCAGATAATGTGTAGAAATTTATCATTCCGGGAAGATGGTGAAATTTTGCTAGTTTGTTTTTGTGGATGTCCTATTCAGGTTTATTGGTGGAGCAGTTACTTCCGAGCACAAGTGCATGGAAAGGGTTAAAGCCTGCAAAACGATTACTGGACAGTAGCCAAGAAATTGAGCAAAGCCATGGCTCCTGGGAATCAGCAGTAAAGAGAAATTGTAGTAGTGGACGCTCTGGGGCGTTGCTCTTGAGGGTACAAGGTGATGACGGTGGGGAGAAAAGGGGGCAGAAGGGAGAGTTGGAGGTGTATAAGGTATATACATGCATTTGAAAATAGACCCCATATAGCTTCTCACGTGCCTTTTCCAGAAACTCAATAAAGAAACAGTTTGTATTCAGGAGCTGTTTCAACCTGCCCACACCCTACCCTGACATTCCCAGAAGCAAGGGGACAAATTCCATTGCCAAATCTCCTGTCTCTTCCAGCCTCCTCAAGAGCCCAGAAGCGACTAGAAAGCACAGTCCAGGTGACTTCACACGGAGCTGGGTGGCTCCAAGAGTGGGCACTGCGTGGATGTGGGACAAAGTTTGATCTGTTTCGCTCCGAATCTGAAGGGGGGTTTGGGCGCTGGAGCTCCCTGGCGCAGCGCAAGGCAGACGCTGAGCAACAGAAGCCGCCCGCCGGCTGACTAAGGAGCCGGCCTCCACCACCTCCTTCTCTGGCCGGCGCACAGTCGGCAGCACAGCCAGTCTCTACCGCTGTCTCGCAGCCAGCAGCGTTCCCCCGCCCCCCGCGCGGCCCCAGCCTTCTCACTGTTATTTGCGTGACTGACCCAAACTGGGCGGGAGGGATGACCCCGGCAAGGGGAGGGAGGGCGTTGGCCCGCCCACTCCTTCCCCTCGGGCTCATTGCTGCTTCTTTGCCCTCCTCATTGGTCACAGACTTTTGTCCATCACCCCCACGCGGCGCTCGGATTGGCAGAAGGCACAGTTATGGAACGAGAGGGGCAGAGTGAATCCTCCGGTCTCCGGAGCCTCTTCTTTGCCTCCACCCCTCCACTTCTGCGTTCACCCACCTCTCCCCACCCCCCACTCCACTTCCCCCGCCCCGTTCGCGGCAGTGTCCTCAGAAGACTCATTGGGCAAGGGGCGAAGCCAGCCGCCTATCGAGCCGCGCAGTCATTGGCCGATGCCCACGCCCGTCGGAGCGGCGGACTTGGCTATTGGGTGGCTCTGCAACACTTTGCCCTCCCTGTCGCCTCCTTTTCTCGGGCTCTTCCTTGGCCCCCTCTTCTCGCCCGTCCCCGCCGCATCTCCCCTGTCCAGCTGGGCGGGGACTGTTGTACGACTCTGTAAAGTCTATGAGTCACTGCACAACCCATCAATCCAATTAAATGTCTTGAGCGAGCCGAGCAGGCGGTGCTGCCGCCCGCCGCCGCCGCTCGCCCCGCCGCGACCGCCCCTGCTCGCAGCGCCCCTCTGATCCATGACTGTCTGTCTGTACTTGTTACGGTGTAACATCCTCCTCCTCCTCCTCAGAAGCGCCTGCAACTTCCCCTCAACCAACCTCCTCTTCTGCTCGGGGACTGCGACGGCATGGGATAGACCCAGAGCCACTTCTGCCCTCTCCCAGTCTGCCTTCCCCGCTTAAATTAAAGTCTGTTCCCCGCTCCCGGTTGTTGCGGAGATTTGTCAGTCCATTCTTTTCCCTCCCCGGGGCGGGGGCCATGGGGGCCAGAGGGTTTATTTGAGGGAAGGGCGCCCCCCGTTCTTCCTCCCCCTCCTCCCGGATTGTGCCTCGGTTTCCCCGCGGCTGTAGCTCGCGCGCCCAGCGAACTCCCCGTCCTGCTTGCGAGTGACGCACCGACACCCCCGCCCACAGCCCAGACGTCCCTCCCGCCGCTACCGACCCGCCGCGGCGCTGGACCGGGTGCGACGGCGTCGCAGGAGGGTGAGTGTTGTGCCGGGTTCCGGGGATCCGGGGAAATGCTGCAGCGTGCCCCTGAAGGGAGGGCAGGGATCGGGCTGAGGACCAGAATCCGGCGTGGCTTCGAGGTGGCGACTCCCTGCCTGCCTGCCTCCCTCCCTCCTCCCCCGCCCCTCGCCTCCTGATTCACCAGCCTTGCTGTATTTCTAGGTATTGCCAGACTTCCACCATCGGGTCGTGACAGTGCTTATAAAATAAGTGGGAATGGCATGCTTTCTGTCTTTAGGATGCTTAGTGAGCAGGGATAATCAGCGCTGTGATCTGATAGACTATGACCTGCAAAAAAAAAAAAAAAAAAAGTGTAAAACGGCTAATAGGTACATTTCCCTCTCAATCAAAGTTAAAACTTTTATTCAATAAAGGCAAAGCACAAGATATTTTTAATTTGAATATCTAGTGGTAGTGCAAGGGGAGACAGGTTGCCTAGTGGCATCTCTTAGGATTTTGATTTTAACTAGTCTTATGGGTTCTCTCTTTTTAAAATAATGAATTCCATAATCAAGTAAAGGTTATGAAGTCTTTGAACCTGTTGGAGGAAAGAAAGCAAGGTAAACTGGAAATCCAGTTTGACACTTCAGTTCACCTCTGTTCAATTACCACACAGAATGTTTCATTTCTGTCACTTTGACACACAGTGGAATGTGCTAAGGATGTAAGAGAAATGGGAAAATTTTCCTTTTGATATCTGTCTTTTGTATACTTGATTGATTTTTAAACAATGTCATGTTACAGGATTTTGGTAAAAATTTAAATTTGTCTCTTAATTGTCTTTAGCTTAAAAGTAGGTATTTCTGTCCATATACCCTTTATGAGAATCTTGCCTTATCCATCTTTAATATTTAACCAGGTAAAAGTAAGTTATGCAAAATAGTTACTCTGAATCTGCTTCTGAGGTTGCTTTTGAGAATTCAACCTATTTTAAATGGCATTGCTCTTTTGAATTAAGTTCAGGGCTAGTTGTCCACAAGATTCAAATTAGGCCAAACCAAACATGTTTTGAAATATTAAAGTACAGGAAAGGCCTCTTAGTAGTTCATTCCCTCCTTCCCTTTCAGACTAACCAGAATAAGCTGTTACTAAATTTAATTTTAAAGAATACAGTGTTCCTGTACTGAAATCTGCCAAGTTGCTACAGAAAGACTTTTTTTTTTCCTTGTAAAGAGTAGAAATCTCTTTATGATCTGCTCAAAGTTGTGAAGTTGAAAGGTGACTCTGTAAATGCTAACTGTAAACCCCCAAACCTTTGAATTGTTTAATAAATGTCATCATGTGACCTTTTTCACAAGTGTGAAACTGAATCATTGGAAGGAGAGACATAGCACAAGGGACCCATGCTGCCAGAGTTTGAATCTTGCCACCACCCCTGGCTGGCTTTGTGGCAGACCTAATCAGGCCTGTGCAAGTGTTCTTGGGTAAAATGGAAGGAGTGATTTCTCCTTAATGGGTTGTTGGGAAGATTAATGAGAGTGCATGCCACAGAGCGCTCAGTGTTAGCTGCCTATCATGGTCCCCATTCTCAGAGAGGTTGTCTAACTTACTGATTAAGAGTGGGGACTCTGGAAGCAAGCTCTGTAGATTCAACTCCTTTGATGGCTTCTTGATATCTCTGTAACCTTGTTAGGCTATTTAACCTTATTATGTCTTTATATCTGTAAAATGGGATAATAGTAGCTTTCTAGGGATATTGTGAGGGTAGAATATATATAAAGATCTTGAATAGTGTATTAGTACAACTTTTCAAGTTTAATTCTTTGTATGTTTTGAAACAGATGACTTTTTTCATAGCATATGTAGAAGTAGATATTTTTGTAATTTAGTAGCTTTTTAAATAAATATGTATGATGTTTCATAAGAAGCTCTGGTAGCATAGTGGATTATGACTTAGGCTGCTAATTGCAAGGTCAACAGTTCAAATTTACCAGGTACTCCGTTGGAGAAAGATGAGACATTTTGCTCTTGGTGTGGTGCTGTAGGCTCAGTACTGAACTGAGAACTATAAGGTCGACAGTTCAAACCCACCAGCTGCTCCTTTGAAACCCTGTAGAGGGTGGCTATGAGTGGGAACCAACTACAGAGTATAACCACCACTACCAACCCATGACATAGTATGGGATTGATACTTTTAAACTAGAGTTTGTATGAGTCTTTAAAAAATTTAGCTATTAGAGGGCAACTTAGACATTGGCTACCTAAAATGGGGGGAGGGGGAGGGGGGATGGGCATAAAGGCAAAGTGACTGGCTTACAAGTTTTCAAGAGGGAGTTTAGTTTCAGAGTATGTGAAGGAAGGTAGAATCCTCACTGAATAATTTTCATCTTGTCTAGATGGGTCTGGTGAAAGGAGATAGGGATAAAATTCTTTTGATTCAGTAGTGAGTAATTGTTATCATGACTAATAGCGACTGTCATAACTATAAAGGTAGAAGTTTTGTAACAAATAGGGGGGCATAATTAATCTTACAGTCCAGAAACAGAAGACCGACCCTAGGACCATCAAAGGAGAAGAGCATGAATGGAATGTGGGATTCTACCTAGAGAAACAGTGACACGAGAGATGGAGGCAGAGACGAGGACATGGAGAGATAGAGCAGCTGAGGACTCTAGTCTCTTGGAAAGAGAAAGGCTATGTGCTGGTGGCCAGGAGGCAGACTGGTTGTTTAAATGATTATATATTCCTGAGTGTTTTTGTGTACATCCACCCCAAAAAACCCAAAGGGAATAGGAGCAAATACTGTTAAATGATAATGCATGGAGGAGATTGTAATCATTGTAATGAAATGATGAGTGTAACACTCCTGTTCTCCCATGCAAACTGTCACAATTCGCAATAAAAACGTAAAAAAAAAAAATTTTTTTTTAGCTATTAGATAAATTGAGTTGGCCACTCCTTCATGTAAACTTGGATTATAATGTAATGCACATAGTTCTATTATAAATAAAATACCTTTCACACATTTCCTGTTATCTATGGTTTTCTCCCCTAGTAAATGAAAAAAAGGTCTTTGAGGGTAAGAATAGTATTCCATTCATAATGTAATCGCTAGTTCCTAACAGTATGCCTGGCATAGAAAGAAGTCTAATGAATGCTTGTGAAATGAATTAAACAATTTTCTTCTCAAGTTACTTATAAATAGTAGAATGAACATTATAAGTAGTATTGTGGAGAATTTATTTGTATTGTTGAAATGAATTTTCACTTTCTTAATCATTTATTTTGTAAACAGAGGGGAAAAGGGGGAAGTTCTAGTCAATTTAGTCTTTATTAAGAGAAAAAATTCATTTTAAAGATTAAATAAAAAATAGTCTGAAAACTACAAATTGAATATCTTTTGATGCCTGACACACCCATTTATTATTGTAGGACTTTACAAGTATTTCTGACTCCCAAACTTTTTGTTACTAAGTCAGATGTTATTATAATAAATTTGAATTATGCAATTAAGACTTGGAATGTCCCAAATGACTATGAGAGGTTATTATCTCTTTTAGAATTAATAATGAAAAAAAAAAAAGAAATTCAGCAAACTAATGCTGTGAAAATGAAACAACACCCTTTCCTTAAGGATCAAAGCTTTATTTCTCTTTCTATTCAAGAGTAGAACTCTGCCTGGTGAGCAACCTTGATAAATAATTAGCTATTGAATTATCTGTAGAAAATAGTGTGGTAGGAATCCTGGTGGTGGTGGTAGTGGTGGTGGTGTGCTACTGAGTCAGTGCCGACCCGTAATGACTCTGTATAGGGTTTCTGAGGCTATAAATCTTTACGGGAGCAGAAAGTGTCATCTTTGTTTCACGGAGTAACTGACTGGTAGATTCAAATTGCTGATCTTGTGGTTAGCAGCCTAGCTCATAATCCACTATGCTACTAGAACTCCTTAATAGGAATCATAAAGCAGGCATATATGATTAGTAAATTTAGTAATTTAGTAAATATTTTAGATTTTACCACTCTACTTGATGGTCTTTACACACTTCTTGTTGTTATGTGCCGTGGAGTCGATTCCGACTCATAGCGACCCTGTACAGGGTTTGCGAGGCTTTAAATCTTTACGGGAGCAGAAAGCCTCATCTTTCTCCCCAGAACAGCTGGTAGTTGTTGAACTGCTGACCTTGCAGCTCGCAGCCTGATTCATAACCACTACGCTACCAGAGCTCCTTTTACACACTTGGGTAATATATAATTTTTAAAAATAGGGATAGTTGATGAGATTTACCTGCTTCATTTGTGGAATCACTCTATTTCACTTACCAATAAAATCCAGTTTAGTTACTGTGGCCTCTGAAGTTATAAAATTCAAGAAATACATTTTATGAAAGAGATATCTCCAGCAACAATTGTCTGAATACTAATCTACTCAAAAGTGTTACAGTGTTCTATAACTTTGGTAAAACTTTTCAAATAGTTGACATATCTATTACAATGTAGATAATTTTACATCCACAATTCTGTTGAGTTAAATCATCAGTTGAAATACTGCATTTTTATTGGCTAAAACAATTAATTTAGAAAATTTGCCATTTTTTGTTCATCTATTTTGCAGCTAATCTCAAATGATTTTTAAAAATTCATGGACATTTAGAAACTGCACTTAGTGTGTGGTCGGTCAGTAAGAGAGATGGAAGGTTACTTATTCTTCATTTGATACATTTTAGCATGACGTTTTCATGGCTCCCATCTTTCTTTCATTTAACCTTTTCATGTGAGGATATTCTGTTATCCAGGTTTTACAAGCATATATGACACCTCCATCTTTTTAAAAAGCAGCATTTATGATGAAGAATTGTTTGGAAATAATAGAAAAAGGGGAGAGAAGTAACCTGTAGGGTTTGAGATTTGTTTTCCTCGTCTTCTAGCATTAGGAAAATAAATAACTTTATAGATATATATATATTTTTTCTCCTAATAATGAATAATTTTATTATTATTTTCCTAATAATGATGATCTGTTGGTGATCAAAAGCAGAGGAAAATATGTATGCATTTTCTCTTAACATAAAATTGAGTTTCAGGGTGTTCTAGATTGAGATGCTAGTAACTGGCCGGTGACCTTGAACATAGCACTTAACCTCTACCACTGTCCATGTGACTTCCCACCTAGCGGGAAGAGGGAAAGCAGATGCCCTGTCCTCACTTATGAGACGAATTTGTAGGGGTGACTTTTAAGTGCTTTTTAAAAACAGAAAAAAAAAAAAAAAAAGGAATATTTGTGGTTTAGGTGAAAATTTACAAAGAAAATTAGTTTACCATTTATTAACATAGATACATTTTATTTGTTGACATTAATTGCATTCCCCCTCAATGTAACAACACCTTTTACTTCTTCCCTGGTGTCCCCCTATCCCTTTCTCTTCTTTCCTGTTCCTTCCTGGCTTCTGAACTTTGTTTTTGGGCAAATGTTGCCCTTTTGGGTTTGAATGGTTGAATGTTCTGAGGAGTGCATTCCTCTCTGTCTAATGTTTGGCTGTAAAATGACCTCCTAGAGTGGGTTTAGTTCCAGGATTGAAGGCTATCTAAAGACCATAAGTCTTATGGATCTCCCCAGTGTCTATCAGACCAGAAAGTCTAGTCTTTTTTATGATTTTGAATATAGTCCTATGTTTTTCTCTCACTCTGCCTAGGACCTCCTATTGTGATCCTGGTTGGTAGTGGTAGTTGGGCATCATCTAATTCTTCTGGTTTCAGGATAAGTCGGTAGTTTTCTACTCCTTTGGACTAAATTGTTTCCTTGAGTCTTTCATTTTCTTTACTCTGCTTTGAATAAGTGCTTTTTAAAAGCATTTCAGAAGGGTAAAATGCAAGCAAATGCAAAGTAACATTAGCATTTAGAAATAGATATTATTGTTTAAAAATGATGACTTTTCGGTTTTTTTATTTGAAGGGCATTTTTCCCTTTTAATTTTATGTTTGAATGGACTTCATTATTATTCTATTCACAGAAATGTATAGAGTGCCTTTTTAAAGAGGCAGGGAACTTTGGTTTAATTGAGGTTTTAAATGGTAACAGTGAGTTCTCGTACACTCTGGGTCATAGTAGATGCTGATGTTATAAGAACAAACTTTAGGAGAGAATAACTTTATTAAGTTAAAGTTTATAAAACTTAAATCACAGGAAAATATGCAGACATCAGATTACATTAGAAGTGGAGAAAAAGTCATTATATTTATTTTTAAATTTCAAAAGAATTACTTGACTGTAGGACTATTCTTTATATTCATTTGTTTTGTGCCTTAGATGCAGTAAAATATGTACATTTCAGAATCTAGTGGCTTCGAAGAACATTTTATTCATTTCATCTTAATCTTTTATTAAGAGAGGCAAGTGAAGACCCATGTGGAAAAGGCTGCATTTTAAGAAACGAATTTTTTCTGTTTTGTTCCTAAAGAATTGAGATGGAGACCGAAGTCATTAAAAAAGCCAAAGACCCCAGAATTAATACATTATGTACGTTTCCTTAAATTCCGTTTCACCCTTAAGTATTACCAGAGAGTTGCCATATCTTATGATGATACTCATGTTTTTAAGTGGAAATGAAATCCTAGGGTTCTGAGAGTAAGATTTCTGAATGTGACATATAAATCAATATTATTTACTCTAATATTAAAGAAAAGGAGCTCTGGTAGCGTAATGGTTACGAATTGGGCTGCGAACCACAAGGTCAGCAGTTCGAAACTACCAGTTGTTCCGCGGGAGAAAGATGAGGCTTTCTGCTTCCGTAAAGATTTACAGCCTCGGAAACCCTGTACAGGGTCGCTTTGAGTCGAAACCGACTCCACGGCACATAACACCAACAACAATATTAAAGATGTTGCTAATGTTAAGCGCTGTTGAGTTGATTCCGACTCATCATGACCCTATATAGGGTTTCCTAGGAGTGGCTGGTGAGTTTGAACCACCGACTTTGTAGTCCAGTGCTTATCCTACAGTGGCATACCAGGACTCCAATATTAAGGATGGTAATGGTGTGCCATAGAGCTGCTTTCGATTCATAGTGACCCTATATAGGGTTTCCTAGGCTTGTCAATCTTTATAGGAGCAGAAAGCCTCATCTTTCTCCTGCAGAGTAACTGGTAGATTCGAACTGCTGACCTTGCGGTTAGCACCCCAGCTGATCACCACTATGCTACCAGGACTCCTTAATATTAAGGATTGTTGTTGTTGTAAAGTTCCATCAAGTCAGTTCTGACCCATAGCGACCCTGTGTAGGGTTTCCGAGGAGCGACTGGTGAGCTTGAACTGCTGACCTCGCAGTTCAAACAGCTTTGCAGTCTGGCGCAGTAACCCACCGCGCCACACCAGGACTAGTTATGCACTAATTGTAGCCAACTCAACTCCGACTCATGATGATCTCATGTGTCTGTGAGAGTACAACTGTGCCCATAGGGCTTTCCATGGCTGGATTGTAGAAGTAGATGGATCACCAAGTCTGTATTCTGAGGTGCCTTTGGGAGGATGTAATGTGCCAACCTTTTGCATCACTAAAGGTCTATAAGGATACTGACTGTTGTTTCTGACTTACAGAGACCCTGTATATCATTCAGGAGTGGTCTGTGGGTTTGAAATGCTGAGCTTGCGGTTCAAACCTACCTTGTGAGCTAGTACTTACCCTATAGCACCATACCAAGATGTCCAGGATAGTGATGTTATTATTGTTGGTAATTACCCTCGAGTGGATTCCGACTCATAACAAGCTTGTATAGGATTTTTGAGGAACAGCTGGTGGGTTTGAACCGCCACCCTTGTGGTTTGCAGTCCAGTGCTTATCCTGTAGCACCACACCAGGAGTACTGAAATGTGAGGTTCTTAAGCAGAAAACAATTTGTAAAAATACATTGTCCTTATTGTTTAATAGTCAGCAGACTGAAACTTAGAACATGTTGAAATCAGATTTCTTTTCTACTTCTGAATTTAAAGTTTACATTGATGCTGATTATGTTTTATGTGGTGCTGTGTATAACTCTCAAGTATTGAATACTTGCTTTCAACATAGAATGACCCAAGCAGTTTTCACAGACTCTGCCTTGTGTTAGTTAGATTTTGTTTGTTTGTTTGTTTTTCAGTTTTCTAAACATTTCCAATTAAGTTTGTCTTTTCTTTTTATGCAGTCCTTTCTTATTTTTCAATGTCTTCCCCAGTTGGGTTTCTTTTTCCTTATACATATATAAATCTTTCTTGCATTTTCCTTTATATAAAGTTTGGAATGGAGGTTTCATTTACTTCAGCTAGCTTTTATGACACCGCTACACAGAAGAGTCACTTTGCTGATCTCAGACGATGAGCTCTTGGTATACGTTGTTGTTGTTCAGTGCCGTTGAATGAGTTCCAGTTCATAGCAATCCTATATGGGGTTTCCAGTGGGTTTGAACCACCAACCTTTCAGTTAGCAGTCTAGTGCTTATTCACTAGCACCACACTTAATCCACTCAAAAGCTAAGGGACCATTTTGTACATCTAAGAACAAGATTTATTTAGCTAATGTGAGATGATAAAAAGGAAAAAAAAAACTGTGATGTTCTGATGATTGCTTTTCTATTAATCTGTTTAATGGGGAAAACTACAGAGTTTATTCTGCCTGTGTTACCTTGAGCCATCTTCAGTGTTAAAAATTCATTTTATTTCATGCCCATTGGGAGGTCTGGGGTGGGAGTGGGGGAAGCTGTTTCAGCAATGACCAGTTCTACTTGCCCAAGTGGGGGGTGGGCGCCCTGTAGACAACAGGTTGGATGTGGTGATCAGGTCTTTTGTGTGGTTTTTAACTCCTTAAATTGAGACTGGACATCAGTCTCTGCCCCCTGTGAGGGCTTCCAGTGTTCCCCATTGTGTGGATGATGAATGGTTTCTAGTGAAGTCACCATTAGCTTTATTGTCGCCTATGGCTTCACCTCCAGTGACAGGCATCCCTTTGGGCTCAGTCTTATTTTGATTTTTAGAAAATCAAAGAGTATAAAAATGATTATGTATTTTTAAACAACAACAACAAAGCCACCAAGATGTATATAGAAATCCTGTAAGCATAAATTACTCCTCAGTGAACCAGAGCTTCTTGATTTAGAGAAAATGTTTAATAGTTTCTCAAAATACATGGTATTATTCAGATATCAATAGTAGAAAACTTTTGGATTAGATTAAACAAATTGAATCTTCCTTTTAATTTAGAAAACAAATAGTCCATTGTCACTTTTCTTTAAACAATTCAAATATTAGACTGTTGTTGTTACGTACCAATGAATCGTGGTGAACTTGTTTAGAGATTCCAAGGAGTGGCTGGTAAGTTTGAACCACCCACCTTGGGATTCAAACCCACCTTGTGGTCCAGTGTATTTTCCTGCAGCACCACACCAGGACTCCAAATATAAGATTAGGTAAACTATATTTGAGATTGATTAAATAAGGGATTTGTCCAGAAATTGTACTTTATAAAATGTATGCCTCATGGGAGGATCGTGATCTTCTCTGTGTACATGCATCCCCTTCCTGATTTTTTTTCTCTGTGTCAAACCCTTGTGTGTTTGTGGGTACGCTCCCACTCCCCTTGCCATACCCTTTCAGCATGTCTCTCTGCTCTTGTATCTACTCATAGAACACTGTGGTTCCAAAGCTGTGTGCTTAGCAGTATTTACCTCTGTCCTCTTTAGCCCTTGCATTCCTCCCTGTATCTTCACCTGTCTTCATCAGTCTTCTGCCAACCTCCCTTTTTTTAGATATTGCCCTCCCCAGGAGTGGTGATGCACTGGACTGCAAGGACAGCAATTCAAGCACACTAGCTGCTCCTCCGAAACCATACATAGGGTTGCTATGAGCTGGAACTGACTCGATGGCACTTAACATTAACAACAGCATCAGCACTAGTTTGTGAACCACAAGGTCAGCAGTTCAGACCTACCAGTGACTCCTCAGAAACCCTATACAGGATCACTATGAAGCAGAACGGACTCGGTGACACTTAACAACAGGAACAACCTTCCAGCCAGTGGATTACTCTTTCTTCCCTCTCACTCCTGGTAACCATGTTTCTTTTAGCATGAGAACTTTTTCTTGAGTCTTTATAATAGTGGTCTCATACAATATTTGTCCTTTTGTGATTGACTCATTTCACTCAGCATAAAGTTCTCCAGATTGATCCAGGTTGCAAGGTGTTTTACAAATTCATCGTTATTCTCCAACATTGCATAGTATTCTATTTTGTGTATATACCAAAGTTCGTTTATTCATTCTTCCACTGATGGACATGTAGATTGTCTCCATCTTTTTGCTATTTTGAATAGTACTACTGTGCATGTAGGTGTGCATATATCTGCTCGTGTCATGGCTCTTATTTCTTGCAGATATATACCAAGTAGAGGGATTGCTGGGCCATGTGGCATCGCTAGTTCCAACTTTTTGAGTAAGTGCCATACTGTTATCCTCAGTGGTTGCACCATTTTACAATCTTACAGCAATGCAGGAGGGTCCCAGTCTATCCACACCCTTGCCAGAATTTGTTGTTTTTTGAACTTTGCTATTAATACTGGGATGAGATAACGTCTTCTTTTGTTTTTTAATTTGTATCTCTTTAATGGGTAAAGCTCCCGAACACTTCTTTATATGTTAGTTGGCCACTTAAATGTCTTCTTTCCCGTTCCTGATTTTTATCATTAGTTGATTTAGTATTCTGTTCAGTAGATATTCATTGAAAACATACTCTGTGCTAGTTACTCTGTAGGCACAAAACAGATAAATATTCCTGCTCTTGTGGAAAATTAGATTCCCAACTATTTTGGCCTGCATAGAGCTTGTTATTGTCTATTTGGAGTTGTTGTTGTTAAGCGCCGTTGAGTTGGTTCCAACTCATAGTGACTCTGTATAGGGTGTCTGAGGAGCAGCTGGTGAGTTTGAACCTACTGCCTTGCAGTTTAAATGGCCTTGCAGTCCAGTGTTTATCCTACAGTGCCACACTGACTGTTTGCAGTTGTCATAGTTAAACATTGATCAATAATGACCTGAAAAGAGTAAATATTCTTCATGTGGATTTTAAGTTCCTTGAATAAATATATTCTTCTTGTTGTTGCTAAGTGCTGGTGAGTCGGTTCCAATGTATAATGATGCTTATACGGTTTCTGAGGAGAGGCTGCTGGGTTTGAACTGATGACCTTGCAGTTAGCAGTCCAGTGCCTATCGTACAGCACCACACCAGGTGGATCTAAATCCTGAAACAAAACTCCATCTGAATGGACAATTTGCATTTGAGTTGGGGCTAGAATATTTAAAAATAGCAATAAGAAAGCTGTCAGTTGTTTCCACTAGAAATCATGAATCATCTTCGTTTATGAATGCTGGAAAACTGTACAGTGGACATGGTCTGAAATTTCTCCTAGGCTTCCTTACACATTTTAACTTGTTATTTCCTGTGACTTTGTTTTCTTTGTGACTGAGCCTGAAAACAAAGCATCACGCTGAACATTGTACAACAGAAACAAGCGTTACCTCAGTTATATTGCACAGTTGTAAGAACATCTTAGTTCGCTTTGTCTAGAACTAGTTTTTTGTTTCTATGCCTATAAAAATGATTTGATTGTAAAACAAATAGACCCTTAGCCTTCATTTCTACCTAAAATATTAAGAGAGCTATATTAACACTGAACTACTAACCACAGGTTCTGTTTTTTCACATCCACCAGCTTCTCCTAGGAAACCCGCTATGAGTGGGAACTGATTTGATGGCACTAACAACAGCTGTAGCATTAATATTATACAAGGGGACTTCAAAAAGTTCCTGAAAAAATGAATGAAACGATCATGGAATTTTCCCAAGAGCTTTTAGAAACCTTCTCATATAATGGTTTTCATTCATTGATTTATGTTCATAAGTATTTGATACATGTGCCAAGCCATTGGGGGAGTGAGGCAAGACAGCTGCCCATAATGGCCTTATCAATTTAGTTGGATAGACAAAAGATCTCCACTTGCAAATTAGATCTCTTGGATTAGACAATAATTGGATTTAACTTGAAGAAAAATCTAGTCAAGGCCACCATTGTCCTCCTGGTTTTTAGTTAAATGGACCTACCTTCTGGAGACATCTGGACAGCCTTCGGGGGATTCCAGGCTTCCTTTACATTTGGGCAGAGATATTTAGTAGGTCTAGTTTATGCCTTAAAACAACCTAAGCTCTCTGGGAGGCTTTGGTGCCTGCCTCAAACCTACAGGTGCAGCCCAGCCAAGAGATGAACTCCACTTTTGCTTTCAAAACCACTTAGCCCTTTTGTAACAAAGGGCGGGTGGGGGAAGGTTTCTTACAATGTCAATAAAAAACAAAAACTCTTTGTACTGAAAAAACAAAAAAATTAAGGTTGGAACCATTCTCTTCTAGCTACCAATGAGTCTCAGAAAGGAAGGAGAGGAAAAGAGAATGGATCACACATTCTAACATTCACTAGCTAGCTATCTTCTTGAGAAGCAGGAAATCTGCACCAGAGATTACAATATATGGACATAGCATAGATACATTTTAGGTTCTTAGGGACACAGTGTACTTTGGGTAGCCAGATTCACCAGTAAAGGCTGGGGAATGGAAATGCACAAGGCTCTGGGAAATGGAAATGACATTGAAAGAGGAGGAAAAAAGTGGAGGTGGAGGCTTTTGACAGTTATTGAAGATACTCTTTCTTCCTCATTTTTGCTTGGAGCAGCCCCACCTGTGTTATTAGTATACACTGGGGCTGATGTACCAAGCTGAGAAAAACTGTATGTATTGCTATAATCAGTAGATACAGTCTTGCAAAATTATTTTGCTATGGAATTAGCTGATATTTCTAACTTGTGTGGTACATTTCAATTCACAAACATAATGTTATGTGACTATGGCTTTTGTCTTTAGTTTCCTGGAAAATTTAAAAGTAGGAAGAATCTCTTTGTTGTTAGAGTGCTAGTATGTGTTTATTTGGACCTGAATCTAGGATGTTGTTGTTAGCTGCCATCAAGCATCAAGTCTGCCCTTGACTTATACAGATTCCATGCACAATAGAACCAAACTTTGCCAGTCCTTGCCACACCCTTGCCTGATTGTAGATTAGACCATTGTGATCCATAAGGTTTGTTTCATCAACTGCTTTTTGGAAGGACATCACCAGGGCTTTCTTCCAAGTTCATCTTAATCTGGAAGTCCTGCTGAAATCTGGGCTGTAGCATAGCAACATGCAAACCTCCAGTGGAAAAGTGTGGGGTGACACATGAGTTGAATGGGCCAGAAAGTAAACCTGGGTCTTTTTCCTACATGGAAGGCTAGAATTCTACTGCTGAATCCCCAGATGTAAGCCTTGTCTCTTAGATTTAAATTAAAGAAAAACCCAAAATCTTGGATGTTTAATCTGCTACTTGAAGTATTTAAATACTTATGGAGAGTTAAAAAAATAAACAAAACCAATGTCTTACCAACAGTTTCTCTGAAAACAGTACCTGTGTTAGAATCCTCACACAACTATTTTAGTCAAAAGGCCACTTAGCATGGATATGTTCATTATATTCATTGTGGCGATGATTACGAGAGTGTATACATATGTAAAAAAAAGTATCAAATTGTACATTTAAAAGCTATGCTTTTATTATAGATCAATAAATCTGTAAAAAAAAAAAAAAAACCTACCTAGTTGGAAGATGTATTTTCAAGATAAAATCTCTATAAGAATGATAGCTATTAAACTTGTCATTTCTTTTGTTTTTTAATTTCTCTATTTTGGCTATCACAGATTCACCTATATTCCTTATACATATATTTCAAGTAAGGATGACAAATAGAACCAAGGTGGCCTGTACATAGGCTGAAATTTAGATATAGAGCCATGGAAAGTTATTTCTCTATATGAAGTATCTTTAGGTAATTTGCACAAATATGAATTTGAAGAATCGAGAAATGTTTATTCTTCAAAGTATCCTATTTTCCTTATGTTGTTGTTAAATGCTGTTGAGTCAGTTCCGACTCATAGTGACTCTGTATAGGGTTTCTGAGGAGTAGCTGGTGGGTTTGAACTGCTGACTTTGTGGTTAGCAGCCCATTGCTTATCCTACAGCACCGCACTAGGACTCCCTTTTCCTTACAGTTTAACAGATTATGACCAGTCTATGGCATGGAGTAAAGAGCAAGTTCTTTTTAGGGTTTTTATTTTTTCTTTAAGAAATGAAATGGGAAGAGAACAAACAAGATGGCGGATCGGGTGGACGTATAGCAGAGAGC
>NW_006408570.1:13366401-13388016 GCF_000296735.1 Chrysochloris asiatica
ATTTCTTGCTTCTGCCACAGATTCCCCCAGCTGTGAGCCTTCCAACTTTCTAAGTATTCCTTTATATGTGGTTCAGGGTTCTGGGACCAGCCCCTGAGCCTGCTTGGTCGGGTATTCTGTGTTGTTGTTGGCGGAGCTCTCTGCTATACGTCCACCCGATCCGCCATCTTGTTTGTTCCAGTATTGATTACTTTTAAGAAAAATGAAATTTGATTACAACTTGTGAAGCTTGGTTTGGTTTGGGAAAATTTTAAATTTTAGTATATTGCAATGATGTCTCATTGATATGATTCTCTTTCCTTTCTAACAAATGCTTTTACTGTTTTTTGAATGTTTGCTACCAGTGGATCAAATGGAAATGAAAAGTGAAATGCCTGTTGATTCCCAGCTAATCAGATTTTATTTTGTTTTCTACTACCCATCGTTAAAAAAAGAAAAGAAAGCAAAGACCAAGATCCAAAAGCTCAAATTAGATTAAATTTCCTAACTCGAATAAAGCCTAGCTTTGCCATGATGTGAAAAATCATACATAGGAAATAATTGTTCAAACATAGAAAACCATTTTTCGAAGCTGTACAGTTGACAAGGATTCCCTCGGTGTAGTTAACTTAAATGGCTGTTGCTGGGTTCAAGACCACCTAGAGGCCTGGGCAAAAAGACCTGCAAGCTACTTCTGCAACTGCACTGAAAGCCCTGTGGAACTCACTTCTACTCTGACACACATGAGGTCACTGTGAGTTAGAATCAACTTGAAGGCAGGCAGTTGGTTTGTTTTTCATACAGTTGACTGTACTGATTGCTGGAATTAGCACAGGTAGTCCCCAATTTACAACAGAACTTTGTTCTAACAAATCTGTCATAAGTTGGTTCTGAAGTAAGTCCAGTACGTCTTTTTAATTAACACAACTTTTTCAGTTATTAGTATTGCCTTTAATTATCAGGATCTTAATAAATCTGGTCTGTGAACAGCTAGCTGTATTTGAACTTCTGAGAATGACAACACCAGCAAATTACGTGCTGCAACACTGTATGTAGTACACATTACTCATAAAATGTATCCCCAAAAAACCACCAACACAAAAATCAAACCGACTAACAGTAAGTGCAGTTGTAAATCTTGTTGTTGTTGTTGTTAAGCGATGTCAAGTTGGCTCCAACCCATAGTGCCCCTGTATTAGGTTTCCGAGGAGCTGCTGGTGAACTTGAACTTCCAATTTTGCGGTTCAAATTGACTTTGCAGTCCAGTTTATTAACCCATAGCACCACAAGACATCCTAAATCTGGTAATTGAGCTTTTGGATTCCTGTCCTAAGACCCTCAGGCTAGCAGATAAAGCACAATGAAGACGAAGCAGTTGGTACTGACTCAATGTCATATTTTCCTCTTGGCAAAGAAAGGTTTCAGCTATGATTTTTGCCTCTATTTTTCAGTCTACCTGAGCAAAGACTAATAGTCTTAAGTGATGGTGTGTTGGAGAACAAGAAAAAGTCCAGCCGTGCGTTGTTGTTAAGTGCCCTCGAGTTGGTTCCAATTTACAGCAACCCTGTATAGGGTTTCTGAGGAGCGGCTAGTGGGTTTGAACTGCTGACCTTGTGGTTAGTAGTCCAGTGCTTATCCTACAGCGCCATACCGGGTTATCCCCATCTTATTACTGAAGACTTGCACTATATGGATAGAGTAATTGCTGGTCCTTTGTCTTTGCTTCTTTCTTAATTCTAATATTCCTGTGTAATGTCTGGGGCTTCTCTTGGGTCTACAGCAGAGGTGAGGAACCTTTTTTTCTGCCAAAATGTATAACATCTTTCGTGGGCCATACAAAATCATCAGCTTAAAAAATTAGCCTGCAATATTTAGTCAAACATTTAATGAACTCAGCCCTAATGTGATGGCTGGGACTGCGGTTGACTTTGCGGGCCTCGTGCTGCAAGGTCAGTGTTCAAACTCACCAGCTGCTCCTCAGAAATCCTATAGGCTCCTCATAGGCCCACTGTGAATCCAGCTGAATTGAGGGTCACTATGAGTCCAGCTGACTTGATGACACTTAACAAGAATATGGTCCGTGAGTCAGACGTTGCCCACCCTGATCTCCAGCATCAAGTCGTGTGGAAAGGATTCTTAGAACAAACTACTTTAATCCAGGTTACTTACTGTCTTCAGTATTCTCTAAGGAGTTCTTTCTTTTCTCTGAAAATTACAGAATGACTGATGAGAAATTGTTGACCGGACAAGGACCAGCTAAGAAAAGATACCTCCAGTAGCTTAAAAAATTACTTGGAAAAGAGATTATACTGAGAGAAAGATTCTTGTTATTATTTCTGAAAGATCTAATACCCTGAGGAAATTTGAGGGCCACGGATCCCATTTTACTGTAGGAAGCATTGCCCCATTCAATGTGTGCACCTTCAGGCTTTGCTGTGACTCGGTCATGAGGTACTGGTGATACTTAACTAGCTAGCTTGAGTTTTGAGAAGTAATTCTTTTTTTTTTCCCTTAATAATTTGCAGCTGGACAAAAATGCAGAGGCTTGTCTGAGGGTGTTATGGGAATTGTGTAATGGTTGAAAAATTTGATTGTCAGAAAACTTGTCTGTAATTTGGCAAGAAATGGTTCTGCAAAGTCCATAGCTGTAAATTAGTTTTATCGTAAATCAGGTCATGGATGCTGCAGTTGAGTTGGAAACAGTTTTTTCTGATCTTGGCAGGAAAACTTGTGGTGGTGGGCACTCTGGTCTTCTCAGCCCTCTTGCTTGGTTTCTCTGCAGTGAATTTTTCTTGTTACCGTGAACACTGGGACTGCTGAGTGCTTGGTACACTAGGCTGACATGAGTCATGAATTTCTGGGTTTGTATTTTTGCAGTACTTATGCATCCGAAGAACAATGTCATGAAAACAGACTTAAAAATCTACGTGAAAAGCATTTTCTATTTTGGCTCATTTAGGATGACTAATAGAGACATAAAGGCACTTGACTACTCTTTTCTGTTTTGTTCTCACATGATGACTGGACAGGGAGATGGGCAAAGAATCTCTATTGTGGGGGATGCTGGGGTGGAGATGGCAGAGAGGTGCTTGTTCCTACCACTGTTTGTTTATCTGTATCATTAATGGTCTATGGCCTTTGGAGAAATGGTGACTTTTATTTTTTAATAATTATCTGACTAAGAGAGTGGGCATTTTAAAATTGGATTTTATTTTATTTTTTCAAACATTTTATTGTGACGAGTGCAGGTTTACAGGGCCAATCATCAGCTTTACATTCAACCAGTCACACACTTCATATCATCTTGATTGCAGTTCCATCAATGTATCATCACTTTTCCCACTTCCTCCCTTCTCCATCCTTGTGAATTTTGTTCTAGGTAAATACTGCCTTTTTTTATCTCAAGTGGTTGACCATCCTATAGTATGCATGCCTAGTTTTGCTGTCCCGCCCCCGCCCTCCCATATGTCTGTCGCTTGGCTAAAAATTGAGTAGAAGTGTGTGTGTGTGTGTGTGTGCGTGTGGGTGTGTTTGTGTGTGTGAGTTCAGTCTCAGACCTGAAGGGCAACTAAGGGTTGTAGTCTCGCAATCACCAGTGTGATCTGTGCAGTGGTAGTTATGTGCCGTGGAGTCGGTTCTGACTCATAGTGACCCTGTACAGGGTTTCCAAGGCCGTAAATCTTTATGGGAGCAGAAAGCCTCCTCTTTCTCCCACGGAACAGCTGGTAGTTTCGAACTGCTGACCTTGAGGTTCGCAGCCTGATTTGTAACCACTAGGCTGCCAGAGCTCCTTATCTGAGAGAAGACCTGGTCTTTTTAGAATGGATTTTCTGAATGTAGACAAATTCATACAAGGGAAGCAGGTTTTCCTGCTTTACTTTAGAATAGGCATTTGTATGCTTATATGCATTGTTGGTGTGAGAATTACTCTTTTTAATAGTTTTCATATGGTTTGTTGAAATCCCACATAACTATCCCAACCTCTTACCTTGGGAATAAAAATAAGAGGCACTCTGGAATATTTATCCTTTAATGTGTGTCTCATTGCAACCTCAGTACACCATTATGTAATAAGAAAAAAATAATTAGACATGTTTATGATTAGGAAAAAGTTCTTGGCAAAGAAAAGTTCTGTCCTGTTCAGTCAGCTACTGAAATGGAATTTGGTTTTCTTTTATTAGGCATGTCTTTGAAGTTGAAATGATTCAGTAGTCACTTGTGAGCAGTCGTGAAGTGAGTTCTTGGAAGCCTCTGAGTTCCCAAAGAGGCAGTTGATGAAGCGAATGTGTAGAGAGCAAGTATATTATGACTTTTCTAGAAAGCTGACCATAGTAAGAAGCTGTTTTGGTGTAGGGGAGCAGCTACTCCATGAGGTGTCAAGAGGAAACCCAGGCACTTACTCAATCCAGTTATATGTCCTTCCGTTTTCTCTGTACATTTTTATAATTATAGTGATTCCTACACAAAAAGGATAAGAAAAATCAAGTCCAAATAGTCCATTTTAGAATTTTAAGTACATTGGATAGGGGACAGTGTTACATATGGGGACTGCCACGAGTATGGTTTTGCTGACTACCTTGACTGACAATGGGACAGCTTTACTTTATGGACAGTTTTATCCGTGTTAAAGATAAATCTAATGGCGGAAGGATATGTGCAGCTCTGCTCTAATCATTGTTCTGTTCAGTCGATAAAATTCCTGGGCATTTAGCACATCCCTGAGTGTAGACTGTTAATGCTTCTCACTGCTGTCACCTTATCAGCATCATCATTGACTTGTGTGTTCAGGTGTCCTCACCACATGAAAGAATGAAGCTGTTAGCAACCACTTTCAAGTCTGATCTAAAGCTGCTTCCATTTTTCTCTACGAGGTTTTCTGGCATCTTTTTTTTTTAGCATTCATGTTAAGGCCAACAAGGCTCCTTCTGGTTCTTTACTGAGTTTGCTACTTGTAAGAACTGACCCTGGAAGAGTTGAACTGGTGCCATATTTTTCATGCTACTGTTGTATCTCATTATAACATGAAGGAAGTGCTAATAACACTTCCTATTTGTTTAGCACGTTTCCCTCCCCAGATCTCAAAGGGCTTGCCTAGTAGCAGGCTGGATTCCCAGCCCATGTTTCCATCCTTTTCTAATTCCTATAATGTAATGTTGAACTGAATTATGGTATTGACAGAAAATATTGGATATATTAGAAGAATTAACAAATCTATCTTTGAAGAAGTACAGCCAGAATGTTCCTTACAAGTGAGGATGGCAAGACTTTTCCATGTACTTTGGACGTGTTGACAGGAGGGACCAGCCCCTGGAGAAAGACATCGTGCTTGGTGAAGTAGAGTATCAGTGAAAAACAGGAAGACTCTCATTGAGATGATGTGGCAGTGAGTTCAAACATAACAATTGTGAGGAGGGCACAGGATTGGCCATGTTTCATTCTGTTGTACATGGGACCATTGTGAGTCCAAGCCAAGTCAATGGTACCTAACAACAACAGTGTTGCCTGAGACTTTTGGTCATTAATTACTTCTACTTCATATGTCCTCCTAATAATTGGAGAATATTATTTGCTGTTATCATCCCCAAGGGACCCTGGTAGTGCAGTGGGTTAAACATTGGGCTGCTAATTGAAAGGTTAGGAAGTTCAAACATACCAGCTACTCTGTAAAGATTTATACTCTTGGAAACTGTAAAACACAGTTCTGTCCTGTCCTACGGGGGTCTTTTCAGTGAGTTGGAATTGACACAATGGCGGTGGGCTTGGTTTTGGGCTTAGTATCCCAATTTTTCAGATACTGAGAATAAGCACATCTCAGCTACACATTTCAATGAGGATTATATTATAATCAGCCACATAGCCAAAAGCAGAACGTGAGATTCTTCCTCAGCTTTGTTTTATTGTTGTTGTTGTTGTTGTTAAGTGCCATCAAGTCGGGTCCGACCCATAGCGACCCTGTACAGGGTTTCCGAGGGTGTAAATCTTTACGGGAGTAGAAAGCCTCATCTTTCTCCCGCGGAACAGCTGGTAGTTTCGAACCGCTGACCTTAAGGTTCGCAGCCCGATTCGTAACCACTACGCTACCAGAATTGAACCATAATTTAGCTCCTTTTTTTTAGATATACTTACAACAGGACCAAAGAAAACATATTTCCAGGTACCAAAAAATATTTCCCATGTCTCCTCTTCAGTATTCAATGCTAGGATTTATACTAGATTTATTGTCTGAAATAGTTTCCTTGCTAGTTATAAATATGATCTTCTATCATATTATTCCTAATTTGACTGCTATCCCAGTAGGTGATGGATAGGTGAAAAAAGATTATAGTGAGTGCAGCCCCTATTTTCTTTTTGACTTCTAAATTTGATTTAACAGTTTGCTTTCTGCCAAGAAATTTCATGAATGAGCAAATGTTAATAAGCCAGATTTTCTTTTTTCCTTTATAGTATTAAATTTAACAAAATATCCCCCAAGGTGGATTCAGTTAGACTTTGTCAATACTTGAGTGAGTACTTCCTGAATTTCCTGAAGGAAGCAACTCTAACCACTCTGAAAATGAAGTTGTTCCTATAAAACTTGGGTACTGTATAATGTGCAGATATCTTACGCTTGGAAGTATTTCTTCTATGACTCCTCTTATGAGTTAGTAGCTGTAGAACTGTGGAAGATCCTGTAAATACTAGAAGAATCGACTGTTCTGCTTCTCAAATACTTTCTAAAAATCAAACTGAGGGTGAAATTTCTGAGCGTGGCATGTCTGCACCCCCAGTCCTCTTTTAGAGTAACAAAAGTGAAAGTTGCATTTCCATCAATTTTGCTTACTCTTCTTACTCAAAACCCGAAGACCCAAAGCGTGGTGCTGCTGCTTGCACACAAAGACATCTTCTTGTTTGGGTGCCCCCGCACGTGAACCGCTGCGTGTGCACACATGCCACACATAAAGAGGCCATTCTTGCTCACACACAGCCAGAGGAGGCTGGTCACTGCGGGCTTTGGCTCAGTGGAAATTGGCAGCCTTTCTTCTTTGCAAACAACAGTCTGACGTCACCCCATGCAGCAGAGAAGCAGAGATCTCAGACCCACTTCAGAGAGGATCATTGGCAGAACGGTTGACGGCCTGTCACTGGCTTTGATCATCTTCAGTCACACTTGAGTAAATGCAACACAGAGAAATTTGTTAATGTGGGAAATACCCGGGCAGCCCTTTAAGACCAGTTTGAAAGTATTTATCAGTGTATTTCCACATATTCTATAACCCTAATGCAAACCTATGTAATAAGCAGGGGAGTTGTGTTTATTCCCATTTTAGAAATGAACTAACCGAAAAGTTAGTATGAGGGGCTTCAAAAAGTTTGTAGAAAATAAAATTAGAAATTCTTAAAATTTGTCCATGAACTTTTTGAAGTGTCCTCAGACATGGCAGAGCTGTGAGTGAGTTTCAGTTCTTCTAAACACTGTTTTACCTCCCTTTTTGCTGTATTAAATAACTTCTTTAGAATAGTAATTGTTAATTGTTATAGTCTGTTACTTCCTCTCCCATCTAAAATATGTGGGATGATGATTTATGAGTTTTTTCCCAGTCAAGACATCTGTGCATTAGACTCAGTCTTGGTTGCATTTGGTAACTCTGAGACAATAGGGTATACCACTCCCTTGCTTATAAGAGAAAACCTTTTGAAAAATCTAGCATAAGCCTACACTCACCAGCTTAATTAGAAAGATTTATTAACAACTGGTTCCTCACATAACCAGCCAAAGAGATGGCCCTATTGTTCATTTAGCCCCTGAAAGCTACATAACATTTAGAGGGTGAATGGTCATAATTTATTTGTGACGTTAACTAGAAGGGCCCAAACCAACATGACAGCACTGTTTTATTAGGTAGAAATCTGAATTTTATTAGCGAGGTTGGGGGCTGAAGAACTGCTTGGTTAAAAATGACATTATATAAAATTGTTTTTTGCTTCACTTTCAGTTTATTTTCAGGTAATTCTAAGAAGAGTGAAAAAAGAACAGTTACTCTCCATGATCCACAGTTGCAAATATGGTTTGGGAATACTTTAGGAGTAGATAACTGATTCTCTGTTTCTTATTTGAGACTCTGAGCATGCTTCTGAGGTGGGGTTAAGAATAGGCAGGAATGCTGTTTAGACATGTGGATTGTTGTTGCTAAGTACCGTGGAGTCGGTTCCGACTCATAGTGACCCTACACAGGGTTTCTGAGGCTGCAAATCTTTACAGGAGCAGATAGCCTCATCTTTCTCCCACGGAAGAGCTGGTAGTTTTGAACCGCCAACCTTGAGATTAGCAGCCCGATTTGTAACCATTATGCTACCAGAGCTCCTTTAGACATGTGGATTATCCACTTGAAATTATATGGATCTTAACTTCTCTTGTGAGTGCTCCTCCATGGAGCCAGCTCATCTGATTTTGAGGTGTATAACTCTTGGTAGCATAGTGGTTACGGATCGGGCTGCAAACCGCAAGGTCAGCAATTGGAAACTACCAGCTGCTCTGCAGGAGAAAGATGAGGCTTTCTGCTCCCGTAAAGACTTAAAGCCTTGTAAACCCTGTTCAGGGTCGCTATTGGTCAGAACCAACTCGATGGCACTTAACAACAACAACAACTCTTGGTATGGCACTCAGGTTAAGCATTGGACTGTCAACTACAAGTTTTGCCATTCAAACCCACCACCTGCTTCTTGGAAACCCTATACAGGGTCACTTTGCTTCAGAACTGATGCAAAGGCACTTAATAACAACATTTAAAGGATGCAAACTAATGTTGATGTTAGTTTACCCCTGACAGAAAATGTGTTAAAATTCCTGTACATTAAAAAGGCAAATATAATTTGAAAAATAAAACTGCTCTTTAAAAATGTGCTTTTGTACTAAACATGTTAAATGAAGCAGTGATAAGCAGAAGTTAACTGTGTTAGCAACCTCAGTAAATTAGCATATATATACAGTTCTTAGTGGTGGTGTATGTCAGTTCCAACTCATAGCAATCCTGTATAGGGTTTCTAAGGAGCAGCTGGTGAGCTTGAACCGCCGACCTTGTGGTTTAAACCAACTTTACAGTCTAGAGCATTAGCCCACAGTGCCACACCAGTGCTTGACTAAAATAGATCCAAGACAGGAGAAAGTGTATTTGGGGTGAAAGAAACATATTTTATTGAAACAACATAAAACGAACACAAAAGCTATTTCTTTCATATTTTATTTCATTAAAAAGTTTTAACTTTTTAAAAGAAGATTGTATTGGTCTTAAAAAAATTATAGCAGGGGGAAGGACTAGAGATGAAGTACCTACAGTCTGCTTTAACAAAGAAAACAAGCTACTGGTTTCTCACCATCTTTTCTTCTTTCTGTAAGTGACAAAGAATAAAGAGCAAGTAACAGCTGCCAGCTAAAGGCTCTCACTTCCTCCCTGCAGTGGAGTCTCAGCGTCAGCTCTGCTACCAGGAGTGCAGGCTATGGGGCTGACTGGACTTCCCTCAAACTGCTGCCTGAGGGAAGCCACGCCCACTTCTGCCAGGGCTGGTGGCTGGGGTCATATTAATCCAGCTTTAAGTAATAATAGATTTGTAAAGTGTCCCTGTTTATCATTTAAGCAGGAGTGGAGTTTCTCCTCACTAGAGGAAACTGTTCCTAATTGTAATAAACAAATCATAGTAAGGGCAGAGGACAGATGTGTGAGCCTGTCCAGTTGTTAGATAACTGAAGTCATTGGTAGCCCAGTGGGAGACCCCGTTGAGCTCACATTTTACCTTTCAAGTAAGGTATCTTGCTTGCCATTCCACGGAAATAACATGAGCAGAAAACAATGTGCAAATCCTTTCTGAGAGCAGCTTTTTTACTTTTTATTATTATTTTTTGAACACTTCAGAGTTCGTTGGAAAGTGCTGTTTTGCCAAGTTTGTTAGAAGGACTAATACTCTACTGAGAATTTGTTTGGCCTGTTGCGAGTTTTAAGTGCTCTCTTGAGCGCTCTCCCATTTAACACTTACAGCCACCTTTTGAGATAATTGTCCTTTTCATTTTATGGGTGAAGAAAAATATCAAGAGTTTAGGATTTGTCTAAGGTCCCTTGTCTTTTGACTCCTGTTCCAGTCTTCCTTTAACTAGAGTAGGAACAAGTATTTGATGACATCTAGCTTCCTGGTTCTCCCTGCCCTACCCCCTTCTCCCTCGCTCTCTTTCTTGTGTCTGCACATCCACTTTAATGACCATTTCATGTTGCTCACAATAGGAGCACATGTATCATCAAAGAAGGGAACTTTTTGTGTGACTTTAAAGTTAATCTTATTTTTAAAAGGTGGGGGCAGCTTTGTTACTTCTTGCTTAGTATCAGGATGGTAATGCAGAATGAACATTAGGGGACCATCCAGCTTTGGTGTACTTTTTTTTTTTTTTTTTTAATCTAGGGTAAAGCCCTTCCTAAGGAAAGTGAAACTCTAGTTAACTGTAGTCCCACTTCCCCAGGCTCAGCCCAATGTGCCCTGTCTGTTAAAGGACCTATTCGTATACTTATTCTGCAGTTCTTGTCCTAGGAATTAATTTGACTGGTGCTTCCGGCAGCCATTCCCGAGCATTTGCCCTTTGCAAAGCCCTGTGCTGGAACCTCTCCTACAGGAGTTTAGGATATGGGCAGGGAGACTTCACCCAGGGTAAAATGTGCTAAGAGTTCAGCTGTTTAAAAGACTAGGATGTCACAGTTAGATTCATAGATTGCCTAAATTTGGCCTCAGTTCTCAGGAAACATTTATGAAGAAGCCCTTTCTTATGCATTTTTATATGACTTCTATGAGTTGTCTTTAAAAGTCTGTGGAAAAATTCCAGTATCTTTTCATCTACTTTCTGCGACATTTTTGAAGCTCCTTCGTATATGTATAAACAACGGCAGGTTGGCCACTGTGGGGCTTTTGAAAATAATGTCACCCATCCCTGAGAAGCTGAAGGGTAAAGATTGAAAGCAAATAAAATTATGGTTTTTAGCACCATGTTCTCTTTAGGCATTGTCCCTAGAAGTTTTAACTCAGATATTTATTATTGTCCCTAGAAGTTTTAACTCAGATATTTATTATTCGTGCCATGTTATACAAGTAATAACTTTTAACTCCTTGGAGTTCTTGTTCAGTGAGAAGGTGGCAACAAGTCACATGGTTCCTGGCCTTCTGCAGTCTTGTTCTGCTGAGAACCTAGAGAGTCTTTCTGGATGGACCCCTGGTCATTTGGACAGTCTCCAAGTCAAACTGAACTGATAGGGAATACAGAATAATTACAAGCTCCATTATATAAAAGAGATCACTTGGCCAACAGTTACTTATGGAATGCTTTGCACCAGAATTAAACTGGTCTTTTTCCAGTTATTTCTCCCTCCCAATGCTGAAAAAAAGCACAAACTAGCCTTGAGTATAATAGATATGGGAGGCAACTATATGTACGAGTATTATATTTTTAGAAGTAGAGAAATGTGTCTTTTTTTTCTCTTTAATTTGAAAGCTGTGTTCAGTTCCTAGTCTCCTGACTTAGATTGTAAACATCTCTGTAAACATCTTTCCAGCTAACCTCTCGTCATTCTCTCCTGTTTCTGCCTCTAAGTCCTTGAACTATATACTTGGGGAGGGGAAGGACTGGAGACCTTGATGGAATGAATTTAGGTCAACTTTAAAAAAATAAACAGCCTACTGACAAAGATCTGGGTAGTGCCCACTAATGTATCTTGATAACCTTAAATCAGACCAAAGACGGGGCCAAAATATTAAGGATATTGTACGAGTATCTGCCAACGTTCCTGAAGGGTCTTACCTCCACTTACAATGTATCCTTTTATATATCTACCTCCAACTCTGTGATTTTCTTATTAATAGTAAAGAACAAAGTTGAACTTCAATAACATCTTTTTTTTTTAAGTTTTTATTGTGAATTATGTGATAGTTTACATGGGAGAACAGCAGCTTTACATTCATCATTACCATGGTTACAGCCCCCTCCAGCCATCATCAAACCAACCAAAGAGTACATCCCTCAAGCCTGCCCCCTGGCCGTCAGCACACAGCCCTTCTCCCTTTCTGGGTCTTACAGTCCCCAGGCGCTCCATCTCTTCATGTCCCTCTCTCCATCTGTGGCTTCACTGCTTCTCTAGATAGGGTCCCGCACTCTCCTTTTCTACCTTGATGATCCCAGGGTCCACTGCTCCTGGACTGCAAAGTCAACCACTACCCTCCTTTTGTTACAAAACATCTACCTTTATATTTCCAACCCTCACAGTTAGTCCCCATAGCAATTCTTCACTGTTATACCACAAGAGTCTTATCCCCATCTCCTTTCACCAGCCCCATCCAGACAGGTTGGAAACTACTCAGAGGTGATTTCCCCCTCACCCTCTGGAGCTAGGCTCTCCCTCTTGAAAACTTGTAAGCCAGTCACTTCTTGCCTTTGTAGCCCCCTATTTTGGGTAGCCAATGTCCAAGTTGCCCATCCCTGTCAACTCTGTGTACCTAGGGGGTGGGAATAAAAACATTTTTTTATGTTTGTAACTTCTTATGAGTTGTGCCAATTTTCCCTTTTATGAGCTATATGAGGAGAAAGTTCTATACATTTAAAAGAAATTTATTGTTGTTGTTGTTGTTGAGAATTCTATAGGTTTTGAGGCAGTAACCAGGTTTGTTACTTATCAGGATTGAAATTTCCAATTCCTCACTTTAACTCCAAAACTCTTAAGAGAAAAACAGACATAGCATATGTATTTGTTTGATTGTAAGTGTCAGAAACCTGTCACATCTTTAGAGAAAAAGAGGACTTATTGGCTTACAGGATCCAAGAAAAGCTTGGGCCACTGAATTGTGGGAAAGACAGGAATGTCTTTGGCCTCCACACAGCCGGAATGTTCTCTCCATCTTTTGGCTCTTCCTCTTTCTGCATATTTGTGTAATTTCTTCTCATGACAGGAAACATGGCCACCAGCAGTTATAGCCAAAAGTTCACTGAATGCCAAGTTAAAAATCATGGGCAGGAATTCATCGGATCAGTATGGGTCAGCTCTTCATCCTGAATCCATCAGCAGGGGTCAGGGAGGTGGGGTCATGTAGAAATGTGACAGCACATGGGTTTTGCCATATGACAGTGAATAGGGGAGGTTGGTATTTTCCAGGATAAGAGAAGGTTGCTGGGAAGAAAATTCCCCACAATGTGTGCCTACTACATAATGCCAACCTAAACTCCCTGCCTTTGAGTTGATTCCAACTTATAGTGACCCTTTAGAACAGAGTAGAACCTAGCCTATAGGATTTCCAAGATGGTAAATCTCTATGGAAGCCGACTTCCACATTGTTCTCCCCTTGAGCTGTTTGGTGGATTAGAATCTCCAACCATTCAGTTAGTAGCAGTGCTTAGAACTTGCATTCCTAGGGCTCTTCAGCTGGTGGTGGTGGTGCGCCGTGGAGTTGGTCCCGCCTCAGAGCGACCCTGTACAGGGTTTCTGAGGCTGTAAATCTTTACAGGAGAGAAAGCCTCATCTGTCTCCTGTGGAACAGCTGAAGATTAGCTGTTTTTAAGATTAGCTGTTTTTAAGATTAGCTGACTTTAAGATTAGCAGCCCTACTTGTTACGCTACCAGAGTGCTTTTCAAATGTTTTGACAGAAACTCAAAATAAGAAAACATTTTACACTTGAGATACACAAATGTTGTTGTTAAGTACCATTGAGTCAGTTTCAACCTGTAGCAACCCTGTATAGGGTTTCCAAGGAGTGACTGTTGAACTTGAACCATTGATCTTGTGGTTCAAACCACCCTTGCATTCCAGCGCATTAGCCCACAGCATCACACCAGGATACACATATGTTGTTGTTGTTGTTAAGTGCCGTCGAGTCTGTTCCAACCCATAGCAACCCTGTATAGGGTTTCCAAGGAGTGACTGGTGAACTTGAACCACTGACCTTGCCGTTCAAATGGCTTTGCAGTCTGGTGCATTAACCCACAGTGCCTCACCAGGACTCCAGGATACACATATACTTGCATTTAATTGGGAAAAAAAAAACCTTAGGCTATAATATTCATTCTTACTGTATTCAAAGTTTGGCTCTGTGTAAGTATTGGACTGCTAACTGCAAGATTTGTGGTTCAAACCCACCAGCTGCTCCTTGAAAACATTATATAGGGTCTCTATGAGTTAGAATTGGCTGAACAGCACTTAAGAACAACAACAACAAATATGCAAAGTAAATTTTCTGTTGTACTCAATTCTAGTTCATTAAAAAAAAAAATGCTGAGCATAACCCACCTAATTGATTTCATGACTCATTAACTGTGCTTGACATTAAAAGTAGCAGGTCAAGTATCAATGCTAACCCCTCTGTACACACTGTAGATAGGGATGGGCAACTTAGACTTTGGCTACCTAAAATGAGGGGGTGATAAAGACCCGAAGTGACTGGCTTACAAAGTTTCAAGAGGGAGTTTAGTTTAAGAGTGTGGGGGATGAAGAAAGAGTCTCCGTTGAATAGTTTTCATCTTGTCTACATGGGTCTGGTGAAAAGAGATGGGGATAAGATTCGTATGATTAAATAGTGAATAATTATTTTCATGACTAATTGCGACTGTAACAATTGCAAAGGTAGAAGTTTTGTAACAAAAACAGGGGAGTTGGCTAATTTTACTGTCCAGAAACAGAGGACCCTAGGACCATCAAGGGAGAAGAGCACAAGCAGAATTCAGAACCTTATCCACAGAAGCAACAACAGGAAGAGATGGAGGCAGAGATGGGGACATGGAGAGGGGGAGCAGCTAAGAACTCTAGATTCATGGGAAGAGAGGGACTAAGAGCGGTGGCCAGGAGGCAGAGTTGCAGAATGTGCCCTTTGGAGGTATAAATCATTACATATGCCTGAGTGTTGTTGTTTTTTTTAAACCTGAAGTGAATAGAGAGAAACACTCTTAACTGATGGTACATGGAGGGAATTATAATCATTGTAATGAAACAAGGTATATGATTTGTTATAAAACTGATGATTTGCCCTGTAAACTCTTACTCAGTCCACAATAAAAACCTTAAAAAAAAAAAAAAGAAGAAGATGGAAGGAATGCACAGAATCACTGTATAAAAAAAAAAAAAAAAAAAAAGTAGCAGGTAGGTAAGTTTATGTGTCAATAGATATTTGATTCTGAATATACACTAAGTCTTTGTAGCTAGTGGCCAGGATCTCATGCTGTTATTGTTAAGTACTGTTCAGTGGATTGGAGGCTATAAAGCTTTACCAAAACAGAAAGTCTCATCTGTATTCCAGCAGTGGCTGGTGGTCCTGAGCCATCTACCTGTGATTAGCAGGCCATTGCTTATCCTACAGAGCCACCATGCTCCAAGGGTCTCATAGGGTAACAAATATATGACACGTATGTCATTACGCCCCTTTCCAGTGCTCACGGTGGGTATGATAGCACCTTTCCTATTGAGGAGTATTCTGGATTCCCTCCTAACTCTTTTGACAAGTACAGCTTAGTAAAACAAGTGCTGTGTGCCATCAGCTGCATGCCTCTTTGGTTTTGTGCTTACCCTTTGCTGAAAAAGACAAAAATTCCATGGACCTAGAAAATTTCCCAAAGTGCTTTCAGTTCTCTTAAAACTAAATATAAACAGCTTTCTTTAAAAGCTTTATTGTGGAAGTTTGAAGGGCAGCTTTCCTCCTCGCTGTAATTCTATAAAAGAGATGGATGGATATCACCTGTCCTGCAGGTCTCTTATTTTTCATCTTCTCCTGAAACATTTGAAACTCTATGCCCCTATCACTTTCATTGAGAGATTCACATGGAAACTAAACAGCAGTACAGAATAGCTACTGAATGAGACGTATGAAAATGCAGAGAAGAGTGGGAAAGTTTATTGCTGCAAACAGTCAAACCCCTTAGAGATCCTCAATAACTGATAAGCACATAGTGCCATGGCTCTAACTGAAATGAAAAGCAATAAGGCGTTTAGAAGAATATATTGGCGCTCATAGAGTTGGATATAGGGAAAGAGTTCATAAACAGGTCACAAAAAGCACTGACCATAAAAGAAAAAAGACTGATAATTGTTTTAGTCATACGTTTCCCCCTCAGTTAATTTTCCCTTAAATTTTCTGTATTTTCTTTTTCACAATATACACAGCAAAATGTACAATTTAGTGATTCCATTCTTCATGCTCTGCAACCATTCTCACCCTCCTTTTCTGAGTTGCTCCTCTCTCATTAACATCAACTCACTGCCCCTTAAGGTTCCTATCTAATCTTTGAATTGCTTTAGTCATTGATCCCATATTGTTGTTGTTAAGTGCTGTCTAGTTGATTCTGACTCATAGGGACCCTGTATAGGTTTCTGAGGAGCAGCTCGTGACCTTGAACCGCCGACCTTGCAGTTCAAACAGCTTTGCAGTCTGGTGCATTAACCCACAGCACCACACCAGGATCAGGACTTAAAACAGCATAATGCTCAAAGCAGACCTTTGCTACAACTTAAGCTTGGTTGTCTTTAAGATGACTTCTGGGTATATTTTTCATTTCATGTTTAAGGATTATTTTAGGACAATCATTTCAGGGCCTCATCCACCTTCCGTGGCTCCAAAAAGTCTAGAGTCCATGAGTATTTGAAATTATATTTGGCATTCTTCCCTTTTTGATGAGGATTCTTGTATGGAATCTTTAACTATAATGTTTACTAATGGAAGCTGGGCATCATCCTTTTTTTCTGGTCTCATGGCAAAGGGGGCAGTTTTTAACGGAGGCAATTAGTCACACATTCAATGCCCGCCTTCTATTTCTGACTCTCCTTTTTCTCTATTGCCCCAGGAGAATAAAAACTAATTTTTGTGTCTCGGATGTCTGCTTACAAGCTTTTAAGACCCCAGGCACTATCAGCAAACTAGAATGTAGAACAGAAGCCCTTAATACATTGTTCGGCCAGTTTCCTGGGAGGTGTCCCATGAAACCATGTCCCTAAAACTACATAAGCATCTCAGCAGTCCTCTTGTGTTGTTGCTGCGGTTATGGTAAATAGATCGATCACACAACATTTTACAGGTATGTAGTGGTTACGAATCGGGCTGCGAACCTGAAGGTCAGCAGTTCGAAACTACCAGCAGCTCCGTGGGAGAAAGATGAGGCTTTCTACTCCCGTAAAGATTTACACCCTCGGAAACTCTATACAGGGTCGCTATGGGTCGGAACCGACTCGATGGCACATAACAACAACAACAACCCTACCCTTAATCATGCTGTTTTCTCATCACCGTTAACTCTCTCCTTCACCCACTTCTGCCCTGTTGTTGTTGTTGTTGTGAAGTGCCCTCGAGTTGATACCAACCTATAACGATCCTGTATAGGGTTTCCCAGGAGAGACTGGTGAGCTTGAACCACCAACCTTACAGTTCAAAGAGACTTTGCAGTCCAGCGCATTAATCTACAGTGCCGCCACTGATAAACTTTGGTCTCTGTTTATTTGCCTTTTCTTGACTTTTTATGTAAGTCAGGTCATAAGATATCTGTTCCTTTGTGATTGGTTTATTTCATTCAGCATAATGTCTGTAAGTTCCATCCATACTGTAAGTATCAAGACTTCATTTCTCCTACTGGCTGAGTAGTATTCCATTGTATGTATGTAGCACACTTTGTTTATCCATTCATCTGTTGATAGGCATTTAGGTTGTTTCTTTCTTGTGGCTATTGTGAATAGTGCTGGAATAGGACAGGTCTCTTTTTGAGCTTGTTTTCAACTCTTTTGGATATGTACCTAGGAGTAGAATTGCTGGGTAGTATGGTAATTCTTGGGGTCCTGGTGTGACTCTGTAGGATAAGCACTGGACTACAAACCACAAGGTTGTTGATTCAAACCCATCAGTAATTCGTTGGAAACTCTATACCTGGTCGCAGGCACTTAACTACAACATGATGAGTCTATCTTTAGTTTTTTGAGGAACCTCCATACTGTTTTCTATAATGGCTGTACCATTTTGCATTCCCATCAGCAGCGGGTAAGGATTCCAATTTCCCCACCAACTCTGGTTATTTTCTGTTTTTGTTTTTTTAATTTTAGTCATCCTAGTGGACACTCAGAGGAACTCTGGTAGCGTAGTGGTTACGAATCGGGCTGTGAGCCGCAAGGTCAGCAGTTCGAAACTACCAGCGGCTCCGCGGGAGAAAGATGAGGCGGTCTGCTCCCGTAAAGATTTACAGCCTTGGAAACCCTGTACAGGGTCGCTATGAGTCGGAACCGACTCCACGGCACACAACAACAACAACAACAGTGGACACTCAGTGGTATCTCATTGTAGTTAAGATTCGTATCTCTTCTATGGCTAATGGTGCTGAGCATCTTTTCATGTATTTGCTGGCCATTTGAATGTCCTCTATGGCAAAATGTCTGTTCAAGTCCTTTGCCCATTCTATGATTGAATTATTTGTCAGTTTATTATAAATTATCACAAATTTATATATTTTTTTGGTTGTTAATTCTTAACAGATATGTATATATGGTTTCTAAAGATATTTTCCCAGTTGATAGATTGCCTTTTCACCTTTTGGTAGTCTTGATGATCAAATTTTAAAAATTTTTATGAGATCCCATTATTTTCGTTTGTTGTTTGTGTATTTGTTACCATGTTAAAGAATCCATTGTTGGACGTTGGCATGACAGCATTGCTCCTGTTTGTTAGTTTAAGAACTTTATGGTTTTAGTGTGCATATTGAGGACCTTAATCCATCTGAATTTGTTTTTTGTATGGTATGAGGTATGAATCCTGTTTCATTTTTTCTGCTTGTGAAAATCCAGTTTTCTTGGGGAACTGATAAATTTGACTACCATTGATTAACTTCCCTTTATTAAAAGACAGATTGGGGAAAGTAGATTGTAAAGAGTACTTAGACTACATTTAAAGACTAAGGTCTGATGTTTAGAATATCCACAGAACAGCTGGTCAGAGTGTAAATTTGTACCTTCATGTCAAGAAAAAAATTGGTGTTAGCTAGTAAAGAACACTGTGACCCAGCAATTTCACAACTAGGTTTATACCGAGACCAACAGTTCTTCAGACTTTTTGATCTTGTAGCTATTGTTGTTGTTAAGTGCCATCAAGTTGGGTTCTGACTCATAGTGAACCCTGAATAATGTTTCCAAGGACCTTACGGTTAGCAGTCCAGTGCTTATCCTACAGCGACCCATACTTTAAAAAAAATTATTAAGAACCTCCAAGAACTTTGTTTATGTGTGTTATATCCATATTTACTACCCCCCACCTGCCTGTTGGGTGTCCTGGTGTGTCATTGTGGGATAAAGCACTGGACTGCAAAGTCATTTTGAACCACAAGGTTGGCAGTTCAGAATCACCAGCAGCTCCTTGGAAACAGGGTCATTAAGAGTCAACTGAATCGACAATACTTAACAACAGCCTATCTCTGTGAAGTCTTCCTGTGGCACTATAAGGTAAGTACTGGGCCTCAAAGTCAGTTTGAACCTCAGAAACCCTATACAGGGTTGCCATGAGTCAGAACCCTACCTATATAGGGTCCCTTTGAGTTGGCGTGTAACAAAAGCAACAATCTCTATCTGTTTTGACCATGTTATTGTTGTTATTAAGTGCCATTGAGTTGGTTTTGACTCATAGTGACCCTGTATGGGGTTTTCAAGGAGGGACTGTTGAGCTTGAACCGCTCACCTGGAGGTTCAAACTGACTGCAGTCCAGTGAATTAACCCACAGTGCCACACCAGGACTCTGTATTTACCATACTATCAAATAAACTGTGAAATTAGAAAATATTTATTAATTTAAAAACAATTTCATGTTATGATAAGTTAACTTTTTAAAAATAAAAAATGAAAAATTTCCAACCAAAATATAAGTAATTAGTAAAAAGAGTGGCATTGTCTTACATTTTGGCAAATCTCTCTAATGTCTGTCTTAAGTGAGCCAGCAGTGTTGCCATATCTGCTTTTACATTCAGTGTGTTGAAATACAATGTGTTGGTTTTGAAGTATATGAAGAAAATTTTACCTCATGCAGATAGGTGGTTGGCAAAAAGACTAGTACTTCAATAACCTTTTCAGATAATTGTATTTTCTTTGAAACCACACCTAAACTTGATAAATGGTAGTTCTTTAAAGGTTGGTTGCAATGTGAAATTTGAAACCATATCAGTGAACTTTAGTACTATGTTAACATTAAAATCTGTTGATTTGTCTTAACCTCTGAAAAGTCTTTTTACTCATACTGATTTACAACAGACATTGATCATTGGGAAAATACTGGATCATGAGTCATGCAGATCTTTGAACAGATCTTTTGACACATTTAATTGTGTTGTTTTTAAGTGTTATCAAGTCTGTTCTGATTCATACCCTATACTCTGTATAGGGTTTCCAATGAGCAGCTGGTGGGTTTGAACTGCCAACCTTGTGGTTCACACACAGCCCAGCACTGATCCTACAGTGCCACACCACTATTAAAATATCATATTATTTAATTTTACTACGAGTTTCATCAGGAACGTCTAAATAATTGGATGTTGTCAAATACTTAGTGGATACAAGTTGTCAAAATTTGTAATTTTCACTTGAAAGTCTGAATTTAGTCCCTGATAACCCAAAAACCATATACAGGGTTGCTATGAGTCGGAACAGACTTGATGGCACTGAACAACAACAAGAAGCCCCAAACTGCCAGTTTTTTTCCTCGTAAGTGTCAGGCTCACTTGTCTGATACTCAAGTCTGAATAGCTTGACTGCCAGTTTAAGGTGGAGTCCTGATGTGGCGCTGTGGGTTAATGCGTCAGACTGCAAACCCGTTTGAACTGCAAGGTCGGCGGTTCAAGCTCACCAGCTGCTCCTTGGAAACCCTATACAGGGTCGCTATGGGTCGGAATCGACTCAGTGGTACTTGACAATTTCAGCTCAGACACAGTTGCCCAAGTGCTTCTCCTGCAGGAAGCCTTTGTACCTTGGTGCACTGTGGGGTATTTGATCACACAGAATGTCACAAAGATGCGTGTGCAAGAGTGAAGATTTAATAACATTAATTATTTTTATTGCTTCACCCAAAACATTTTCAGGTGAAGTTGGCATGTTTTCTTTAGTGTGTGGAGCTGAGCTTGTGTTACAAGTCTGGTTTGGCGCTTTTGCCTTTATTCTTGCTCAAGGTCCAGCAATAAAACAACCATCCCAGTATCAAGTGGGAAAGGAAATGACACCTTAGAATTACTATGAAAATAGTTTTGACTTTATCAATTCCCTATAGGGGTCTGGAATACCCAGAATTGGGACTTAAACTTGCAGAGTTGTTGGCAGGCTTCTGTGCACCAGGATCCATGTGGTGGTTTATTGTTGTTGTTAAGTACCATGGAGTTGGTTCTGACTCATAGTGACCCTGTACAGGGTTTCTGAGGCTGTAAATCTTTATGGGAGCAGAAAGCCTCATTCTTCTCCTGCCGAATGGCTGATAGTTTTGAACTGCTGACCTTGAGGTTAGCAGCCCGATTCGTAACCACTACGCTACCAGAGCTCATTCATGTGGTGGTGGTTGTTGTTGTTGTTGTTGTTGTTAAGTGCCGTTGAGTCGGTTCCGACCCATAGCGACCCTGTACAGGGTTTCCGAGGGTGTAAATCTTTACGGG
>NW_006408570.1:13388116-13391876 GCF_000296735.1 Chrysochloris asiatica
CAACAACAACAACAACGCTACCAGAGCTCATTCATGTGGTGGTGGTGGTGGTGGTAGGGAATATGACTAGGGAAGGGAAGGGATGCTTCTGGGATACTGATAATGCTCTATTTCTTGACTTGGATGGGAACATTTGTTCTATACTATGTCTATCTGTCATTTTATGGTACTTCCTGTGTCTATTATGTTTAAACATCTTCAAACTGAAAACATCCGATTCTCTGACTTCTGTAGCAGCGTTGTGAGTTGCTGGTTTAATAATGTATACATTGAGAAGGGAAGAACCATCCTCTGGGGTTTCCCTGCCTGCACTGCAACCATGACCTATTTGTTGAAATGGTTTGTGGTTTTCTTGACAGTGATTCCTTCGGTTATATTTCAGTTAAGGTAGGAATTCAATTATTTCTACATGCAGTCTCCTCCCTACTCCTTCATCCTAGCTCCTTCATTTTTAGCATGTTGAAGGCAGTGAAAAGTTATGAAGAAGAAACTTAAAAAAAAAAAAAAAAATCCTAAACTGTACCTAATGCTAAGTAATTTAAGACTTAGGACCATACCATAGAAGCTCTTCCTATATCCTTATTTTTCTATGTTGTTGTTAAGTACCGTAGAGTCAATTCTGACTCGTAGTCACCCTGCACAGGGTTTCCGAGGCTGCAAATCTTTCCGGGAGCAGAAAGTCTCATCTTTCTCCCATGGAACAGATGGTAGTTTCAAACTGCCGACCTTGAGGTTAGCAGTCCGATTCGTAACCACTATGCTACCAGAGCTCCTTATTTTCTATAAGGGGAACAAAAAAGAAAAGTAATGAGTCAGGATAGAAAATGGAGAATTAACCATTTCCGACTTCCTGTTTTTCATCATAAAACTACAGTAGCTCTGTAAATGAGAGAAATAATAATCAGATCTTTCCTGATCGTGCCTTCAGAATTTTAGAGCATCTTCTCTGTAGTTGTTTCACTTATCTCTATAACATTGTGAACTAAGCATGACTAAGAAAACTGAATTTTATAAGTAGGATAACTGAGGCCCCAAAACATAGTGATAAATACATAACTAATTCAGTAGCAAAGCTAGGATTACTAGTCTAGATTTCCTGACTTCAAGCTTTTGTTTTTTTCTCTCTAAGCTAGCTTGTTGTTAAGTGCCATCGAGTCAGTTCTCACCCATAGATACCCTATATAGAGTTTCCTAAGAGTAGCTGGTGAGCTTGAACGGCTAACTTTATAGTAAAAAAACAACTTTGGAGTCCAGCACTACACCAGGACTCCTTAATCATAGGTAATTCAAGGTAGTCCTCAAAATCTGGACATTTATGTCCTTGTCTTGTTGGTCATTTTGCTGTAAGCTAAATTCTCCTATTTTTGACCAGGAGCATGGAACTGTTTAGCATTATCTACTGTTCTACCCTACATTCTGAGACCTGGAATGGGAACAATTAGAAACTCACAAAAACATAATAAATTTTAGTTTCATCTGTTAGAAAGTGAGTCCATTGAGACATACTAATCATTGCCTTCAACATGAAGCTGCATGCCACAGGCAAGTGCAGGACTTGCTTACCACCTTCAAGGTAACTGGAAAGTGGTGGGGGTTTAGTTGCAGAGACAACTGATGAGCTTTCAGATGAGCTTGATCTCCTAGCATCCCCTTGTCCTTCCTTGGCAGAGCTTCACACACCCAGACTGGTCATATGTGAGAACGTAGTGTAGGCACAAAGAGAAAACTATTATCTCAGTTTGGTTGCAACAGATTAGGCAGAGATTGCCTAGATTGTAGAAGCTGGAAAATGGCATGTCGTAGAATTTGGTGGGATTTACTTGGATATACAATTGTTTTCACTAAAACTGGCTAAGAATGTGGCAACAGAGAAAGGTGATCAGAAAATAATAAATTAAATAAGGCTCTTTTTTTAATTGGGTGAAGGTTTATAGACAAGATCATTAGTTTTACATTTCAGCAAATTTATACTTTGTTTCTTCTTAATAATTACAATTCCTTCCCTGCAACAACAGTTATCCTGCTTCCTCCTTATGACTTCTTTATTAACATCTTATATTTCACAAATGAACAAAGCAAAAATATTTGATGCACACTTACAAAACAAAAAATATGTATTCATTTAAGTGTCCAAAGGGCACATTCTAGCAGCCAGTCTCCTACCTGTGTGCACACAGCCTTTCTCAGTTCATGGGCCTCGAGTCCACAACTGCTCTGTCTCTCTATGCCACCGCCTCTGTCACCATTCTTCTAGGTAGGGATCTCACGCTACACTCATGCTCTTCCTTCTTTATGGTCCTGGGATCTTCTGTTCCTGAAATGAAAGATGAACTATCCTCCCCTTTTAGTTACTTCTCCTACAATCACAATTAGTCCTTCTAACCATTACTCACAATTGAATAATAAAATCCTATCACCATCACCCCCCAACCCCTTTTACCGGATTCATCAGTGGGGAAGGAGCTCTAGTAGCATAGTGGTTACAAGTCGGGCTACTAATCTTAAATTCAGCAATTCGAAACTACCAGTGTTCTGCAGGAGAAAGATGAGGCTTTCTGCTCCTGTAAAAATTTACAGTTTTAGAAGCTGTATGCGGGGTCACTAAGTGTCGGAACTGACTCCACAGCACATAACCACCACCACCATTCAGTGGGAATTCTACCTTGCCCCCCTCATTCTGAAACTAAGCATACTTAGGAAAGTTTGTAAGTCAGCCACTTCATCAGTAAGGCCCTTTTTTTTGTTTTTTGTTTTGTTTTGTTTTATGGAAAAATCCCATTATCATTTTATTACATTTTTCCATGAACTTTTTTTTTTTCTTCCTTTTTTTTAAAATGTTTTATTGTGAATTATGTGATAGTTTACATGGGAGAACATTAGTTTTACATTCATTCTATCGTACATCATCTCATTGCCATGGTTACAATCCCCTCCATGCAATCCTTCCCCGTACCCCCCAGGTCTTCAGCACACAGTCGCTCTCCCTCTCTGGATGTAAAGTCTCCAGCTGCTCCATCACTCCACGTCATCATCTCTGGCTCCATTTCAGGCATCACTGCTTCTCTGGGTAGGGTCCCGCTCTCTGCTCTTCTCCCTTGATGATCCTAGGGACCTCCGCTCCTAGACTGAGAAGTTAATCACTCCCCTCCTTGCTATAAAACGTCTACCTTTACATTTCCGACCCTCACAATCAGTAGTAAGGCCCTTTTTATAGATTGCCCTGGTTTCCCCCCCGCCATCCCCTTTGGTTATTTTAAATAAGATTTACTTTTGTTAAATGTTAGTGTCCATGAATAAATTAAACTTTTTTTAATATTATAGGGTCTGCACTTTACAACTAGATCCACACACATGAAACACTTTTCTTTTTAAATCCTACCAGGGTGTTATATATGTAGGACATAAGGCCTTAATTCGAGTTATTTTTATCATAAATGAAATATAATAGAATAAATGAAGCTATTAATTATGCTTTTCTTGATATATTTCAAATAGAGCAGTCTCCAATATAAGCTGTTGTTGTTGTTAGGTGCCATCAATTCGATACTGACTCATAGCAACCCTGTGCACAACAGAAACACTGCCCAGTCCTGGGCCAACCTCACAACCGTTGCCACACTTGAACCCATCGATGCTGCCATTTTCCCAATCCATCTCACTGGGGGTCTTCCTCTTTTTTCTATGACCCTCCACCTTACCAAACATGATACCCTTCTCCAGCGACTGGTCCCTCCTGACAATATGTCCAAAGTATGAGAGA
>NW_006408570.1:13392526-13415086 GCF_000296735.1 Chrysochloris asiatica
ATGGTGAAAGAATACAACCTTGTCGTACACCTTTCTTAATTTGAAACCATTCAGTGTTCCCATGTTCTGTTTGAACAACTGCTTTTTGGTCCATGTACAGATTCCTTATGAGCACAATTAAGTGTTCTGGAATATTCATACTTTGAATGTTGTCCATAGCTTGTCATGACCCACACAATTGAGAGCCTTTAGTACGTCCCTGCATATAAGTGACTGCTGGCAGCACCTCAGTTTTTCCCTTCTAACCAGTCCTGAGAGTGCTGGTGTGGTGCTGTGGGTTAATGCGCCAGACTGCAAAGGTGTTTCACTTGCAAGGTCGACGGTTCAAGCTCACCAGCTGTTCCTCGGAAACCCTACACAGGGTCGCTATGGGTCGGAGCCAGCTCGATGGCACTTAAAAACAACAACAACCAGTCCTGAATGCTGCTGCCACAGGAAGCTTTGTCAGTGCTTATAGCGAATCAGAGGGTCAGAATAGAGGAAGAAGGAAGAGTTATGGAAATAGCACCCAGGGCAGCAGGTCCCAGGAGCAGAGCCCGTCTAGCCAAACTGTGTGGTACTTCCCTTCCACTAACAGAGTTCTTTGTCTTTTGTCAGATGCCATTGAATGGGCAAATAAATTAGGGGTAACAATCTCCTGTAACATATAATGTACAACAAGGATGAGCTATGGAGTCTGACACTTCCAATGTAAAATTGAGCTCCCGCCTCTGTGATCTCTGTGCATGTTTTTAGAGGGGGTGGCATAGTCTACCTTTTGTCTTCTGTGCATGGGAATCATCCTACCTACCTCACCGAGTTTGTCTAAGGATTCAATGAAGGCTTGCATGTGGAAAGCCTGCCTGATCCCATGGCTAGGACATGGTGCCAACCCCACTGCTGGTAAAGTGATTCTGACTCATAACAACACTGTAGGACAGAGTAGAGCTGCCCCCAGGGGTCTTCAAGTCTGTAGTGACAGAAGCAGACTGCCGTATTATTCTCATGTGGAGTTGCTGGTGGGTTTAGTCGCCAACCTTTCCATTAGAAACCAAGAACTTTAACCACTATGACACCAGGGCTCCTAGGACATGGTATTTGTTTTCATTAGGTGCCATGAAGTTAGCACCTACCCATAGTGACTCTGTGCAGCACAAAACACTGCCTGTTCCTGTGCCATCCTTATAAGGGTTGTTATGTTTGGACGCACTGTTGCTGCCACTGTGTCATTTCATCTCACTGAAGGTCTTCCTGTTTTTTGCTGACCATCCACTTTACCAAGCAGATATCCTTCTCTGGGGACTGGCCCTTCTTAGCTACACGTCTGAAGTATGAGAGACAAAATCTCATCATCCTTGCTTCTAAGCAGTTATTCTGGTTATACTTCTTCCAAGACAGATTTGTTTGTTCCTGTGACAGCCCATGGTACCTTCAGTCTTCTTTCCCAACATCATAATTCAAATGCATCAGTCCGACTGTGGTCTTCCTTATTAATTGTCCAACTTACACATCATGACTTGAGTCAGGCGCACCTTAGTCTTCTAAACATCTTTGTTTAGACTTGAGTCAGGTGCACCTTAGTCTTCTTAGACAGCTTTGCTCTTAAAACATGTTAATAACAGGTCTTTTGCAGCAGATTTGCCCAATGCTGTACATCCTTTGATTTCTTGACTGCTACTTCTATGAGCATTGATGGTGGATCCAAGTAAAATGAAGTGTTTTGACAACTTCCATCTGTTTATCATCATGTTATTTATTAGTTCAATTGTGAGGATTTTCTTTTTCTGTACATTGAGGTGTAATCCATACTGTAGGCTACAGTTTTTCATCTTCATCAGTAAGTACTTCAAGCCCTCTTTGCTTCCAGCAAGGAAGGTGTCATCTGCATACCACAGGATTTTAATGAGTCTTCCTCTAGACCTGATGTCACATTCTTTTTCTTACAATCTAGTTTCTGCAATTATTTGCTCAGCATACAAATTGAGTAAGTATGCTGAAGTGACACAACGCTTTCCTAATTTTGAACCATTCATTATCCCCTTGTTCTGTTTGAATGATTGCCTCTTAGTCAATTTTCAGATTCCTCATGAGTACAATTAAGTGTTCTGGAATACCCATTCTTCATAATGTTATCCATAGTTTGTTAGGATTCACACAGTTGAATGCCTTTGCATAGTCAATAAAGCACAAGTAAACATATTTCTGGTGTTCTGTGCTTTCAGTCATTTTTCTGATGTCGGCAAGGATATCTCTCATTCCATGTCCTCCTCTGAATTTCTGGCAGCTTCCTGTCCATGTACTGCTGTAATCATTTTTAAATTATCTTCAGCAAAATTTTACTTGCGTGTGTTATTATTGATATTATTCAGTGATTTCTGCATTCCCTTGGGCTGCCTCTCTTTGGAAAGGGCACCAATATGGATCTCTTCCAGTTGGTTGGCCAGGTAGATATCTTCCAAAATTCTTGGCATAGATGAATGAGCAACTCTAACACAGCCTTAGTTTATTGAAACATTTCCATTTGTAATCCATCCATTTCTGGAGTCTTAATTTTCACCATTCCCTTTAGTTCAGCTTGTATTTCTTTCTTCAACGCCATCTGTTCTTGATCATAGGGTACCTCTTGAAATAGTTGAAAGTTGTTCAAGTCTTTTTGCATTCTTTCTTTTTTCTTTTGATGCTTCCTGCATCATTCAGTATTTGTCCATGGAATTCTTCAACAAGATAAGCTTTCAGTAAATGGTTGTTGTTGTTGTTAAGGGCCATTGAGTCGGTTCTGACCCATAGAGACCCTGTATAGAGTTTCTGAGGAGTGGCTGGTGAGCTTGAACCACCAAACTTGTGGTTCAAGCCAAGTTTGCCATCCAGCACATTAACCCACAGTGCCACACCAGTAAATGGCAGCATGTATCATTTATACAAATACTGAACAAAGGTTCACTAATGACCCACACAGTGTATATTAAGACAATCCTTTTTTTTTTTTTTCCCCCATATATCTCATTGAACTTTACACCTTGGAGGAAATGCCATTCTGAGAGGGGCAGGGACTTTTTAGCATGGAGATGGCTCAGGAAAGGGCAGGTCATGATGAGAAATTCAAGAGACCGAGGACATAGTGGGTTATGTTTTGGGCTGCTAACCACATGGTTCCACATGATCAGTTGTTCAAATACACCAGCTGCTCCAAGGGAGAAAGATGAAGCTTTCTGTTCCTATAGAGATTTAGAGCCTTGGAAACCCTATATAGAGTCGCTATGAGTTGAAACAGACTTGATGACATATACAACAATAGCAATAGGGCATCATAATGGAGTCCCTAGTAACTGGAAGGTTGGAAGTTTGAACTTACCCAGAGGTACTTCAGAAGACAAGCCTAGTGATCAGCTTACCGAGGATCACAGTCATGACAGCCTTTTGGAGCAGTTCTATGCTGACAAACATGGAGTTGCCATGCGTTGGAAACCACTGGTTTGGTTTTGATTTAGGGCATCATAATGGTCCTGGGAAATGAGAGGGGTATACTAAAAAGTAGGTATGGGTGCATTCTTTCTTCAGAAAAGGATGAGAATTCTTCCTCTTATTCTTCCCTCTAGAACCATACTAGAACCCCAATACTGTGTCTGCCATCTATCATTTATGGAGTTTGAAAAACAATACCTGCCCCAGCCCCTCAGATATAAATCTCTGGGATGGTAGACCCTGATGGCATTCTCGTAACTGATATTTTTAAGGTAGGAAGATAAGAATTGTTTCACAAATAACTACAAAATTTCCAAGATATTATCAATGACATAATGGAGGTTACGATAAAACTTGGTGTCCACTTTACTAGGCCCGAATTATCAGTGGTTTGGCAATTAAGACATACTCATTCCCCTTGATGAGATCTCAAATAATGTAGTCACCTCCCTAATGAGATCTGCTATGAGTAGTTAGTCAATTGAAGAGAAGTTTCCTCAGGGATGTGACTTGCTTCCAATATATTGAACATTCAAGCAAAGCTGGGTTGCTTTTTACTGGCTCTGATCCTACATCTGATTTGCCATTTAGACTTGAGCCTGTGACCTGCCATATAGTCTGCTGATACTGGGAGTCATCAGCAGCCTGCCATTTGACCTCCCAACCTTGGATTCATTTGCCTTTGCAGCCAGAAGACCTGCCAGTCTTGAGTTCATCCATTCCTACAGCTCTATAAATCAGGAGAAGCCTCCAAACTGACAGCTGGCCCGTAGACTTGAAACTTACCTGCCTCTACAACTGTGTGAGCCATTTCTTTGATATAAATCTCTCTACATATCTATATAAGCTTCACTGGTTTTGCTTCTCTAGAGAACCCACACCAGCCTAAGACAAAGGTACAAATTAGGATGACTGTTCTGAAGAAGGAAAAAAAGTATCTTATTAGTGCTAGCAGGGAAGGCTTTTTTGAGGGAGTATCCTTTGAACTAGATCTTCAAGGATGGTGAAATTTTGGGCAATGAAGATGAAGAGAAGAAAGGCTTTTCAGAGTGAGAATGTTGTGAGCAATGACAGAGATGGAAAAACCCAAGTCCACATACAAGGTGGCTTCAAAAAGTAAGATTCCATTATCTTTTCATTCCATTTTCCCACGAACTTTTAAAAGTTCTCATTGTATGAGGGTACATTAGAAAGTATTTGCTACAAAATCATAGAAACTTAAAAAAATATATATCAAAATGTGAAGCTACTGTTTCTCAGCATTTCCTCCATTTAGATCTATACACTTTTGAAGGTGGTATTTCCATCTCTCTGCCCTTTTCCCAAAGAATTCTGCGCTCTTCAATTTACACTTCAAAATGGCAGTTTTGGCATCTTCTAGAATTCAAATTATGTTCCTTTTAAACATTCTTTGAGTTTTGGGACTGAAAGGGCAAGATCAGGGTTTTAGGCTTCATAGGGTAAGGTTCACAGTGAAATTCTCATAGGACAGCCCTGGTACCCTAGAAAAATGAGCAAGTACATTGTTGTGATGGAAAAATAAAACCCCCAAAAGTCCTTGGAGTAACTTTCCTGGCCTTTTTCTTTTTTCTCTCACTAATGTAGTTTTCTTAAAACTTTCACAGTAAGCCCCATGATTTTCCTTTGGCCTTCAGGAAACTCTATTCCATGTACCCCTTAGGAATCCCAAGAACCAAGTCTCCATAACCTTCTGAACTGCCGTGAATTTCACTGGCCCAGCAAATCCCCTTAGAAGTCACTGTTTGGGTTGGAGTCCTGGTATGGCACTGTGGGTTAATGCGCTAGACTGCAAAGAAGAAGTCAGTTTGAACTTTAAGATCAGCAGTTCAAGTTCACCAACCACTCTTAGAAACTCTACAAAGGGTCGCTATGGGTCGGAACCAACTCAGTGGTACTGAACAATAACAACAATGAAACTAAGACAGTTGTATTACTGAGAAAACTTGACTGTAGTATCTATTGATTACAGAGACAAATTTATCTAAACACATCTTGTTTAGAATAAATCTGTGTATACATGAACTGGAAACCTAGTAGAAATGCTTTTTTATTTACCCTGGTATTTGTTTAGTTGCTGTTGAGTTAACTCAGACTCATGGTAACCTTTTTTATTTTTTTAAAGCTTTTTATGTGAATTGAGTGATAGTGTACATGGGAGAACATCAGTTTTACAATCATCCAATGATTTCATTGCAATGATTATAATCCCCTCCATGCATCATCAATTAACAGTATTTGCTTCTATTCCCTGTGGGGTTTTTGTGTGTTTTTTTATGTACATAAAAGCACACAGGAATATATAATCATTTAAACAATCAAAGGGCAAATTCTGCAAACCAGCCTCCTGGCCACCAGCACACAGCCTTTCTCTTTCCATGAGTCTGGAGTCCTCAGCTATTCTATCTCTCCATGCCATCACCTCTGCCTCCATCTCTGGTGTCGCTGCTTCTCTGATTAGGGTCCCAAGTTCTGCTTGTGCTCTTCTTTCTTGAGAGTCATAGGGTCCTCTGTTCCTGGAATATAAGAATAACTGCTCCCCCCGCCCCTTTATGTTACAAAACTTCTGCCTTTACAGTTGTGAGAATTGCAATTAGCCATGATTACAATTACTATTGAATCAAAAGAATCCTCTTCCCATCTCCTTTCACCAGACCGATCTAGACAAGATTAAAACCATTCAGTGGAGATTCTACCTTTCCCCATACACTCTGAACTAACCCCCCTCTTGAAAACTTGTAAGCTAGCCACGTCATGACTTTATAGTCTTCTCACCCCCATTTTAGGTAGCCAGTGTCTAAGTTGCCCATCCCTATCAACCCAGGTACAGGCTTAACCCTTGATGTGAAGACTTGTTCCCTCTCAATTGGTATTTTCAGCTACTACTATGTGGCACTGTGGGTTAATGCGCCAGACTACAAAGCCATTTGAACTGCAAGGTGGGCAGTTCAAGCTTACCAGCTGCTCCTCGGAAACCCTATACAGGGTCGCTATGGGTCAGAGTTGACTCGATGCACTTAACAACAACAACTACTACAGCCATAAGTATAGGTCAGGATCATCAAATTGTAGCAAGTTACACTTGCTTCCTTTATCAAATTTCTTTATCTTCCTCTAGTCAAGCACTGGTCATCAAGCCACTAAAGCTTGGTCAAATGGGTACTATCTGTAAGTTTGGGTGTTCTTGTGTGTCCCCCAACTTCATATCAGCTGGGCACTTCACTGTCAGCCCTAGCCCTCCATGGATAGGTCAGTGTTCATGGGTTCACGAGTTCCTAGTTCTCCCCAGACTTTGGTCCAACCAGCCCTTCCTCTTCTTTCTCAAAGCTCAAGGTCAACAGGAGTCTATGGAACATGGTTGAATTCAGCCAATATCTTCATTACTGCTTTTCCTCTGCTTCCACTCACAAGTAGACCAATGCAGTCACCAGCGAGCTTACATGCCTGCTTGTGTATTCTCTTTGGAGGAGAGTTTGTCCTGAAGGTACTTGATTTCTTGCCTTGATGGCTCCCCGGCAAATAGCTTGCTTGTACTTGTAATAGCCAAACAGACTGCAGTTTTTATTTTTGAGTTTGTTTCTTTGCTGCTGGTCTTTCTTTTAGGAAGTATCTTCTGTTCCTCTAGCCACTCCAGGCTGATCTGCATGTCCTTTCAAGTGGGAATGCCCCACCACAGAAGGTTCTGAATGGGGTTCAGGATTCCATCTAAGGTCCTTTAAACTACAGACTCCACAAGAAGCCTATTTCACTGGGCAAATTCTAGAGCTCCTTTTTGGTATTCCAATCAGTTATAGGCTGAAGACAGGCTTACAAGCTTTCTGTAACCATGTTTCCCAATATTCCTTTCTATCCCACTCAAGTGTCTATTTTGCAATAGTAGGCAAGGGAAACCAATATCCATAATACAGTCAAGCATCCTAATAGTATTTCCCCTCTTTTACCCATCCACACTATGCCTCTATCCTTGTATCAGTTTTGTTCCAAGGTTGAACATACATCACTGTTTACCTCTGTCCCATTTAGCCCATGCAAAACTGCCTCAGTGTTGCCTTATCTACCTTGTTCTTCCATTCCCTTTCCCCTTCTTGTGTATTGCCCTGCCCCTCCTTGATTGCCTTCCCTAACACCTGAACTATGATGTGTCTCTCTCCTAACCTGTGCTGTACTATCCCCTTCCTATCAACCCTTGTGGTAACCTTTTGTACAACAAAATGAAACATTATCCAGCCCTGTACCATCTTCACAGTTGATGGTACGCTGGAGTGCTTTCCAGTATAGTGCTCATCTTCCAGCACTATATTGAACAGTCTTCAGTTGTGATCCATAGTTTTTTCATTGGCTAATTTTTAGAAGAAAATCATCAGACATTTCTTACTAGTGTGTCTTATTCTGGAGGCTCAGCTGAAACCTGTCTACCATTGCTGGCAGTTGAAGTATTAGTGGCAAAGCTTCCCATATCATAACAACACACAAGCCACCACAGAACAACACACTGACAGATGGGTGGTAGAAATCATATATGTTGGTGTTGTTAAGTGCCACTGAGTTGGTTCTGACCCATAGCGACCTATATAGGGTTTCTGAGGAGCAGCTGGTGAGCATGAACTACTGTCCTTGCAGTTCAAACTGACTTTGCAGTCCAACGTGTTCACTTACAGTGCTGCATACAGGAAGTAGTTACTCTTTCTGTGAGGCTGATGCAGAGGGCACAAAGGGGAGATTTTTAAATATAAAGGAGGAAGAATGATTGGGCTAGAATGGGAAAAGCCTTGAAGATCATGCTAAGGAATTTGGCAGGTTATTGTAGGTTTTGAAGAGGAGTGTGATGGATAGAGCTGTATTTTAGAAAGCTGCTTTTGATGATAGTCTGAAGAGAGAGAACTGAAGCGGATATGTTTTCATGGACATATGTCTTTTCTGAAGAAAGAGGCTATGTGAAAGGAGTGAGGGAGGAGTGCTAGTTGAACAATGAACAATGGTAGTAGGATGACGTGGGAGAAAATGGGAAGTGGAGGAGGGGAGGCAGCTTGATCAGAGGAGAGGAACTCATTCTTCTATTGGACGTGCTGCTCTCCAGTGTCTACACAGTCTGTAAGGTCTGTGTTGGCCCATTTCAAACCACTGGTTTGTTGTTAGAGATGGAAAGGCACAGAAAAAAAAAACAACAACAACGATGGAAATTTTTTTTACGAATGACTTTTTTTCCCCTACTGAAATTGAGGCTAGAATACTGGACACTTTGTTTTAGAGGAGATGTTTCTTTTGCATGCTGCTCCTAACTGCTGATACCTTCTAAATTATTTCTAAAATCCTGGCTGTAGAAAGACTTCTGGAAAACCATCTGCAGCTCTTACTTCCCTGAATCTCATCCTTTCTTTGTCAAGCAGTCTTATCTAATGACCTAGATAAAATGAACTCTTTTGGAGAATCTGGGTGCACTTTTACTTTATTTAGAATAGGAAGAGCTTTGTGGTAAGCAGTCCAGGCAGCCACAGAATGTTTGAATCTAGAAATCAAGAGAGGAGTGTGGGTATTGGGAGTGCTGCCCCTGCATCTGCCTGCATTAACCTTGGACTTAATCTTGTAAAGAGCCATTTTGTTACTGCTTCCAGTTACTCTAAATATTAAGAATGAGAAGGAAGGACTTCGGCAAGATGGTGGACTAGGCAGACATGTTACACACACCCTCTACAACAAGACATGAAAGACCAAATGAAACAGATAGGGATGGTAATTCTGGAATCCTAAACGGCAGATAAAAGAACAAATAAGTGGATTGAATACTGGAAGCTGAACAGAAGTAACAAAAGAGAAGACAAGACAGGCGTGCCTGACATGGTATGGTCCTCTTGAGCTTTTGCAAGCAGCATTCCATCAAGACAGTAGTCTGGTAACAAACATACACTGGTAGTGTGTTCCCCACACCCTCTTGGTGACCAGTGCATGGTCAGCTTCTACTCTTACCCACCCAGAAGCCAGGGACACAGCCTCCATCCTGCATAGCCCTTGCTCTGCCTGAGGTCAGAGCCACACCTAGTGGATCAGACCCTGGTGCACCACCTTGGCCCCTGGAGGCACAGAACTCGGCCTCATCAGACCAGCATTACGCACAGAGTCGGATCCCCAGCTCCCCGTGGGTGAGGAGGAACTTCTTCCATAACCAACCACCAGGCGCCCAAATGCCCTCTGGGCTCTAAAGATCTCAACAAGCACCCTGAACTTGGTCATCTTCTGAACTGGCACAAACTACTTCCAGATTGGGTTCCCTGACCCAAGACAACATCTAAGCTGACAGGAATTCTATCTAAGGCCAGGTGTACCCACTACCTCTCACCCTCTCATAATTTCCTTGACTATCAGAGAGTGAAAAACCATACCAAGTACCCTGCCCCACACAGTTTTCTCCTCTTGGGTCCTGCCCCTTCCCATGCCCAGGCCCAGTTTTTTCCTGTCTTTGTTTTTTTTTCTTGCCCTTCTCTTGTTTTTTTTGTTCATTCTTTCTTCTGCTTCTCTTTTCTTTTCCCCTTCTTTCTCTTAGTTTTTTTTCTTCTTTGTATTATTTTTTCTCTGTTTTGGGGTGCTGATGTGGAGCTGTTGGATAAGCACTGCTGACTGCCAGGTCAGCAGTTCAAACCCACCAGCTGCTTCTTGGAAACCCTATACAGGGTTGCTGTGAGTTGGAATGAATTCAACAGCACTTCACAACAACAAGAACAGTTTTGCTTCTGGTACTTTTTCTTTGTTTTTTTCCCTTGTTTTCATTTTCTTTTCCTTTTAGTTACTAAATTCGTTTTTCTTGTTGCCTTTTTATGATTTTTCCCTTTATTATTTTCCTTTTTGCTGTTGTTTTTATTCTTTATTCATCTTTCTTGTCCCACCTTATGGGAGGCAGCAGCCATGCCCACATGACCCAGGCATGCCCATACTTCCTACAGCTCTGCTTACTGGGCGAGGGCCACTACCCATTTCTGTAACACCTGATCAATGATTGACAACAGCCAACACCAGCCAAACCCACCCTGAACTGCATGCACTACATGAACAGAGAACTATATAGATGCTTCCATTCTCCATCACACCAGCCAGAGGACAAGTGTTGAGAGCCTAAGAACACATGAATATACAATCATTTAAATACAAGTACAGTGACACCACAATGCCTCGGAGACAATAGACAGTTTCAATTCACATAAAGAATTAAGAGAAACTGACTCAAGACAAGTGACCAAAACACAGAGCCAGGAAACATTATTGAGGACGACATGGTATTGGAACTACTTGATAAAAAATGCCAAAGAATGATATGTAGGACTCCAGGTATCAGGAGCTGAACGTTTAGCCCTGGACTGGCAAACTACAAGGTAGGCAGTTCAAACTCAACCACATGCTCCCCAGAAACCCTATCCAGCTCCCTATGAGTCAGAATTGGCTCGATGGCACACAACAACACCAAAAACAAATTGAGGGTAAGATCAAGAAAGCTGCAGATGAAAGTAAAGACAGCACAAAATAAACTTTAGAAGATTTCAGGAAAACATTATAAGAATAGACAAATAAAAAATCAGAAACCATACAAAAACAGCAAATAAAAATCCAGAAGATTAATACTAAGATTTCAGAAATAGATAATACATTGAAAAGGCAAAGGAGTAGAACTGAACCTATGGAAGGCTGAATAGTGAACTTGAAGGCACATTTCTCAATACTAATCTGCTAGAGGAACAATTGGAAAAAATAACAAAAATAGCTGAAGGAAGCCTAAGAATTATGTGGTACACTATCAAGAGAAATTATTTGTCTGTGATTGGGATTCCAGATTAGGAAGAGACACAAAACAAAATAAAAAGACCCAGAGAGAAAATTTGGGAGGAGTTGTTGGAAGAAAATATCCCTAACATCATGAAAGATAAGATATGCTTTCAGGAAACCGAATGAGCCCCAAACAGTATAGACACCAAAAGGAAATCACCAAGACATATTATAACCAAACATTCCAAAGAATCCTGTGAGCACCTCTTAAAAAATAAAAAGTTACCTACTAAGGAGAACCAATAAGACTAAACACTGATTTCTCAGTAGAACCCAGGCAGGCAAGAAGGCAATGGGATGGCATATATAAAATAGTGAAAGAAAAAAAAATTGCTAACCAAGAATCATGTTGTTAGATGCCATCTAGTTGGTTCTAATTCATAGCGACCCTATGCACAACTGAAACATTGCCTCATCTTTTGTCGTCCTTGCAATTATTGTTAGCCTGAGCCTATTGCTGTTACTACTGTATCATCTGTCTTTTTGAGGGTCTTCCTCTTTCACTGGCCCTCCACTTTACCAAACATGTTGCCCTTTTACAGGGACTGGTCACTCCTAGTAATATGGCCAAAGTATGAGAGACCAAGTTTTGCCATCCTGGCTTCTAAGTACTATTCTGGATGTATTTCTTCCAATACATATTTGTTTGTTCTTCTGGCAGTCCATGGTACCTTCAGTATTCTTCCATAACACTTAATTTCAAATGCATCAATGATCTTCCTTATTTACTGTTCAACTCTCACAAACATATGAACCAATTGAAAAAATCATTGCTTGGGTCAGGTGCACGTTAGTCCTCAAGCTGACATCTTTGCTCTTCAACACTTTAAAGAAATCTTGTGCAACAGATTTGCCTAATGCAATATGTTATTTGATTTCTTGACTGCTGCTTCCATGAGTGTTGGTGAATCCAAACAAAACCAAGTCTTTGACAGTTTCAAAATTTTCTCCATTTATCTTGAAGTTATTTATTGGTGCAATGGTGAGGATTTGGATTTTCTTAACATCAAGGTGCAATCCATACTGAAGCTGTGGTCTTTGATCTTCATTATTAAGTTTTATTTTAAGTCCTCTTTGCTTCCAGAAAGCTAGGTTGTATCATCTGCATATTGCAGGATGTTAATGAATCTTCCTCCATTCCTGATGCCATTTTCTTCTTCATCTAGTACAGTTTCTGTTATTATTTGCTTAGTATACCAACTGCTCCTTGGAAACCTTACACAGGGTCACTTAACAACAAGCACAGCAATACAGAGTGAATAAGTATGATGAATGGATGCAACCCTGGAACATACTTTTCCTGATTTCAAACCATTCAGTATTCCCTTGTTCTGTTCAAGTGACTATCTCTTGATCTGTGTACAGGTTTCTCACGAGCACAATGAAATGTTCTGGAATACTCATTGTTTGCAGTATTATCTGTAGCTTGTCATGATCTGTACATTTGAAAGTCTTTACATGGTCAATAAAGCACAAGTAAACATCTTTCTAGTATCCTCTGCTTTCAGCCAAGATCCATCTGACATCAGCAGTGATATCCCTTGTTCCACATCCTCTTCTGAATGTGACTTGAATTTCTGGCAGTTCCTTTTTGATGTGCTAATGCAGCTGTTTTTAGATGATCTTCAGCAAAATTTTACTTGCATGTGGTATTAATGATATTGCTCAATGATTTCCACATTCTGTTGAGTCATCTCTTTTTGGAATGGACACAAATATATCCCTGAAATATACCATCAAAATTAGGATATTTCTAGTTAAACAGAAGATAAAAGAATTTGTAAAAATCAGACCAACCTAAACAAGAAATACTAAGGGAATTCTTTGGAAAGAGAATCAATAATATCAAACAACAATCTGACATTAAAATATATGACCGTACCACATAGAAGTCAACCTAGATATAGACGTATCCAAAATAAAACACCTATAATGCTGAAAATAGAGGGGCAGAGATAATCAATTTGTAACAAAGACAGTTGCAAAGTTAAAAGAGGGAGTGCAGTTATAAAAGTTCCAATTGAAGAAGTTGAGTAGATTTCAAGACAGAGCTGACTATTTTAAAGTTAAGAAGAAATTAATACATGCATTATTTGGGTGAAGGGGGGGACAATATGCAATAAAAGGCAGGTTGGCAAAAAACGATGGAACCAACCGAAGATACTGGGAGAAATGCAACAGTTAAATACAACAGAAGCAAACAGTGTTATATACACAATCCTGAAATAATGGTGATCTACCTGATGCTGTAGGATCAGCACTAGATTGCTAACCACAAGATTGGCAGTTTGAACCCATTAGCTGCTCCTTGGAAACCTTATACAGAGTTGCTGTGGGTAGGAACGGACTTGACAGCATTTAACAACACAACAATTTACTGCAAATGTATCTGTGAATTTAGTGGAGCGTGTTGTTGTTGTTAAGTCCTCTTGAGTCACTTCTGACTCATAGCAACCTTGTACAGGGTTTCCAAGAAATGACTGGTGAGTTTGAACTCCCAACCTTGTGGTTAGCAGTCCAGTGCTTATCCTACAGTGCCACACCAGGACTCCGTGTTGGAGCATATAGGGGACAAAATTATGAAATTTTGTCCAAACCATAGTCTTGGCGTCACCAAGATCGATTAGCATAACATAGTCTATAAGACAATGTTCAGCATCATATTTTGGTGAACAGTGACTGGGGTCTCAAAAGCTGGTGAGCAGCCAGCATGGTGCAACTGTAGTTTTATCCCTGTCCAGAGGGAAAAAGAATGATGAGAATCGAAAACACATGGAAACAGTTAGTCCAGTGGACCATTTGAACATCATTTTCTATCATCCTAAGACGAGAAGAACTAGATCATGCTTGGCTACCACTACCAACTGTTCTTGAAAGGGATCACAATGGGAGGAGGTCTTGGATGGAAGGGGAACAAACCTCAAAATTATTTTTTAAAAAAAGGTCAGGCTTACTAGTCAGATAAAGGCTATTGGAACCCATTCACTATGGCCCTTAGTCTCCCTTCAGGTCTGAAACTGAACTCAGCCCGATGGCTCAATTTTCAGTAGATAGGTCTGTAAGGGGAACAGTAATACTGAGAGGTCTGCACACCTTAGAATAATCAACCATTTGAGATGAAAAGGACAAAGTTTGGAAGGGTTAGGAGAGGAAGTAGAATAAGTGATATATAACTAATGAGATGACACACAGTGTTTGACTTGTTGAATGTAAAGCTGATGATCTGCTTTGTAAACCTTCACCCAATTTACAATAAAGGCGACTATTACTACTGCCTTAGAAATGAGACTGTTGAGGACACCACATGTGGTTAGAGGTAGTCATCAGTGAGATTTGGGGCAAGAAGGGAACTTTCTCTTTGGAAGTTTCTTCTGCTGTAAAGAAACTGGAAAAGGGCAGTAGGAACGACATTTTCATTTTAGTTAAAAAAAGAGACCCATCACTGTTTTCATTTTTGCCATTTGCCTTATTCCTGGTATGCATGTTTTTACATAGCTATAAATGATATGCATATATTTCTATGTTTTGGAATATGCTCTTTAAAAGTAATAATCACTATCCTGTATTTCTATATAACTTTTATCATTGAAATCAATTTCATGTCTATTTTACTATATTTATGAAGTCATGGCTTATCACACAGGCCTCTAAAGCTGGGTTACTAGGGAAGCACTGCAATGTGTGTTTCTGCATAGCCCCTTTTGCATTTATTCACTTACTTCCTGATAGATTTACTGAATCAGTGGGTATAATATCTTTGTGGTATTTGTCTAAGTTCCTCTTTGAAAAAATGAGTACTTTATCTACTGAACACTCTAGGATAATAGGTCGAGGAAATAGAAACTCATTGTTATTGTTAAGTGCCATCAATTCAGTTGTGACTTACAGTGTCCCTGTATAGGGTTTTCCAGGAGTAGCTGGTAGGCTTGAACTGCTAACCTTGAGGTTAGCAATCCAGTGCTTGTCCTACAGTGCCAACTACAATTTTGACTTTTGTTTTTTTAATCTCAAATTAGCATCAAATTTGTTGTTGTTGTTAAGTATTGTCTAGTTGGTTCCAATTTACAGTGAAACTGTATAGGGTTACTGAGGAGCGACTGGTGGGTTTGAACTGCCTACCTTGTGGTTCAAACTGACCTTGCGGTTCAGTGCTTATCCTACAGTGACACACCAGGACTCCAAACTTCAAATTTAGCATCTTATAAGTACATCTGCAATAGAAATTAAAAATGGGTTAAATTGGTGACGTTATAATGGTCTAAATAAACTATATCCTTTATTATATGAAAAAGTCACCCTGCCATCATCTTTTCTTCAGTGTTTCTAGAAAGTTTATATCACTAACTTGCCAAATCTATGAATCCCTATAAAATCCTATTTTTTTCTTTAAAATATGCTTAGTCAATTCAATCACATTTGTATGCCTGAGTTTATTTTATGAAAGTGATGTTCATTCATACACATGCATTTGTTTCTTTTGTTAATTTTACAAAGCAACAATCCAAATTTTATTTGAACTAGTCTATGACGGGATCTTCAGAAAGCTCATGAAAAAATGGAATTACAACATAATGGAATTTTTCCATAAAGTTTTTGATGCCCCCTAGTATATAGGTACGGTATCTTAAAAAACACATTTTCCGGCAAACTGCAGGTCGTGTTGTGTTCAGGTGGGTGTTTTTCCCAGGACTTCCTTTCTGTGTGTTTGATCTCTAGCAATGTTACAACTAAAATAAGCTTCATGGCTTATAATAGTCTCCTGAGAAGTTGGTCTCTGTCACACTTTTCTTTTGCCTCCTGTCTATTCCTATTTATTACTCCCAGTTTAGTTTTCCTAAAACACTGCTTACTGAAAAACCTCACTGAAAAGCTTTAACTGACTCCCCACCTCTAGATGATTTGAGCATAAATGTTTCACCTTGGCGTTTGAGAGTTGTGAAAAAAAATGGCGAGATCCAGTATGCGGCTGTGGCTCCCCAATCTAGATTCACATAGTTTGGGACCTCTAGCAGTAGAACCTTGAAGTCTCCTCTCTGTCCCCAGGGGCATTATCACTAGCCAGGGTGACGAACTCTGACATCTCCACTCTGAGTGGGTCAAAGCCAGCTTTCTATGCTTTGTTGTTGTTAAGTGCCATTGAGTTGGTTCCCACCCATAGTGTCCCTGTATTGGGTTGCCAAGGAGCGACTGGTGAGCTTGAACCATCAACCTTGCGGTCCAAGCTGACTTTGCAGTCCAGCACATTAACCCATAGTGCCACACCAGGACTCCTCTCTATGCTTTTGTTGTTGTTGTTAGGTGTCATCAAGTCTGTACTGACTCATAACAACCTTATGTACAACAGAACAAAACACTGTCTGGTCCTGGGCCAACCTCACTATTGATGCCACAATTGAGCCCATTGATGTTGCCATTTTGCCAGTTCATCTCGCTGACCATCTTCCTGTTTTTCTCTGACCCTCCACCTTACCAAACATGATGTCTTTCGCTAGTGACTGGTCCCTCCTGACAATATGTCTGAAGTATGAGAGACAAACTTTGGCCATCCTGGCCTCCAAGGAGCACTCTGGCTGCACTTCTTCCAAAATGGATCTGTTGGTTCTTTTGGCAGCCCATGGCACTTTCAATACTCTCCTCCAACACCAGAACTCAAAAGTATCAATTCTTCTACAGTCTTCCTTATTCAGTGTCCAGCTTTTGCATGCATATGAGGTTACTGAAAATACCATGGCTTGGGTCAGGCACACCTTAGTCCTCAAGATGACATCTTTGCTCTTCAACACTTTCAAAAGGTCTTGTGCAGCAGACTGCTTTGCTTGGTTGGTTATGTGCCGTGGAGTCGGTTCCAACGCATAGCGATCCTGTACAGGGTTTCCGAGGCTGTAAATCTTTACGGGAGCAGAAAGCCTTATCTTTCTCCCGTGGAAAAAGCTGGTAGTTTCGAACTGCTAACCTTGCAGTTTGCAGCCCAATTCGTAACCACTGTGCTACCAGAGATCCTTGGCGTCTGTAAAATAAAATCAGATTCTATCTTGTGAGAGTAATAACTGCGTAGTAACTGGCACAGAGTCAGCACTACACGAATGTTAGCTGCTCCCGTTTTGCTGTTGTTGATGATGTAGTAGTTACCAGTTGCCATCAGGCTAACCTATCTCATGGTGACCTCATGTGTGTCCAAATTGAACTGTGCTCCATAGGGTTTTCAGAGGTTGACTTTGTAGAAGTAGATAGCCAGACCTTTCTTTGGAGATGGCTCTAGGTAGACTCGAACCACCAACCTTTCAGTTAGCAATCAAGTGCGTTTATCATTTGTACCACCCAGTGTCTCTGTTGTAGCAGCAGTAGTAAAAGTTGTTGTTAAGTGCTGTCGAGTTGGTTCTGAACTCACAGAGACCCTGTGTAGGGTTTCCGAGGAGCGTCTGGTGGGTTTGAACTGCTGACCTTATTGATAGCAGTCCAGTGCTCATCCTACAGTGCCGCACAAGGACTTCAGTTACAAGCTTTAAATTCAAGCAGATCTAGACTCAAATCACAGCTCCATTCCTCATGTCTCTAGATCTTATCCAGGTTGCTCGATTTATGGATCCTCAGTTTCTTCATCTGTAGGCAGGGCCAGTAATACCTACTTATTTGACATTGTGGTTGTTAAATGCCATCTAGTCAGTTCTGACTCATAGCAACCCTATATACGGTTTCCAAGGAGTAGCTGGTAGGTTTGAACCACCAGCCTTGCTATTAGCAGCCTAGTGCGTATCTTATAGTGTCACACGAGAACATTAGATATTAATTATTAGTACATTGTCTGCTACATGTTGTGTGCTCTCAAGTCAATTCCAACTTACAACAACACTGTAAGGCCAGAGTAAGTAAAACTGCCGTAGTTTCCTAGATTGCAATATTTATGAGAGCAGACTGCCAGTCTTCCACAGAGCTGCTGGTAGGTTCAAACTACAGATGTTTTGGTTAGTAGCCAAGCGCTTAAGCATTGTGCTATCCCAGGGTTCCATGTGTGTTACATGTTGTTGTTGTTGTTAAGTACCATCGAGTTTCGAACTTCTAGCAACCCTATATAGGGTTTCCAAGGAGCAACCGGTGGGTTTGAACTGCTGACCTTGGGGTTAGCAGTTCAGTGCTTAAGTACTAGACACTATTCTGTAATCTTTTTTTAATTGGTCTGCTCATCAACCTTCTGAGATAGTACCACTGTTACCATTATTTTACACATTAAGAAACTAAGACAGAAGTTACGTGACGTGCCCAACGTCACATACCTTGGAAGTCGTGGATTTGGAGTTAGTCGTCTGACTCAAAAAGTTCACACTAGTTACCATGCTGAGCTACATCTCAATATTGTACTGAATTGTTGGTGACTCCTTTATTCCCCTCTACCAATATTAGAAAGGAGCTCTGGGAGTGTAGTGGTTACAAATCGGGCTGCGAATCTCACGGTCAGCAGTTCAAAACTACCAGCAGTTCCGCAGGAGAAAGATGAGGCGTTCTGCTCCTGTAAAGAATTATAGCCTCGGAAACCCTGTACAGGATTGCTGTGAGTCAGAACTGACTCCACAGCACATAACAACAACAACAACAGTATTAGTGGAGTCCTGGTGAGGTGCTTGCTGCAGGATGATGGGCAGGACCATGAGGTCAGTTTGAACCACAAGCCTGGCTGCTCCTTGGAAACCCCATGCAGGGTCGCTATGGGCCGGAACCGACTTGGTAGCAGTTAACAACAAGAACATCAATACTAGCACTCTCTGGATGGTTAGGTAACCAATCATCTTTCATGTCCTCTACAGCACCTAGCAGAGCCCAATTGTGGCACTGTAAGACAAGCGCTGGACTGCTAACTGCAAGGTCGGCAGTTCAAACCCACCAGCCGCTCATCAGAAACCCTATACAGTGTCCTTATAAGTCAGAACCAACTCAACAGCACTTAAAAACAAAAACAATACAGCACTTAGCAAGTGCTTGATGCGTAGAAGATACTCAACAAATCTGTGCCCAGTTGAGAATAATAAACATATTTGTTTCTCACCTTTAGTAGCAAGAAAACAGTTGGTGTTCCCCTCTAGACAACTGTCTTCTGGTCTACTTTCAGCTTCAAATGGGAGGATTCCAGTTTGCTCACTACTTCCAGAGTCTCTTTCCTCTGAGCTTTAAAAGTCTGTGCCCTGAGGAAGGGGTTTGGGGAGTAAGTAATAGGATTTAGTTGAATGCTCTGGAATGCTCAGGCTTCTGGAAGGCAACTTGGTCGAGGTATGACAGAAGGTTCAGGACCAGGCTAAGAAAGAGCTGTCTCAAAGGTAGTCAGGCCTCTTTAGCCAGGTAGTCCTCCCCTGTGGCTGGGCTGTGTTCGCAGTTGGCCCTGTAGACATCATTGCTTTCACAGAGGTGTCACAGTTTTCCCCAAAGGATGGTCTTCTTGTTTAAAGGGTCATTTCTGAGGTTCCTGTCTTCTCTGACCTCTTTCACATTCAGTCTGCATACTGAGAGGATCAACTGGATTCTCTTTGTATTCAGCAACAGTTCCTCTTAAGGGTTTCACACTTAAAAACACCCTTTTCTTTTAGGGTTCCCCAAAGGAGAAATTTTGCTGTCTGTCTTCCTTCATTTTATTTCTTCTGAAATTTTGAAAGGATCTGTGGTGTTATAGTGGGTTATGAGTTGGGCTGCTAACTACAACGTCAGCAGTTCAAATCTACCAGCTGTACTGGGGGAGAAAAATGAGGCTTTCTGCTCCTGTAAAGACCTACAGATTTGGAAACCCGCTACAGGATTGCTATGAGTCAGAACCGACTCCACGGCACATCACCACCACCACCAACACCACCACCATTCTGAAAATTTGGAGATTGAATACAAATTCTTATTTCCCTGACTAATATGAAATTCTATATTAGAGCTATGGTAGTTTATCTTTGATATAATTTTATCAGGGGTTTTATTCTATTTTTCTGTTTCTGTTTTTTATAGTACTTGCTGTTGGTATTTTTTTTTTTTCTTTTTCTCATGACAAAATCAATATATATTGTAGAAAATTATATAAAATGCAGACAAGAATAAGCTCAGGATATAAAAACGATATCGCATTTTGCTATTTAGTGATAGTTCCTTTTGTATGTATATTTATTAACTATAAAATATGCCATTTTCAAGTGTACAATTCATTGGTATTAATCACCCAATGCTGTACAACTTTCACCAGTAATAATTGCTTTTAACACTGTGGTAAATGTCCTTCATGTATTTTTTTCAATGAGTTCACACACAGATATATACATATATATACATGGCATTTTTTGCATATAATGGACAGAGGAAACTAATACTTGTAGGAGTTGTGCAGCTTGCAAACACCAAACCATCTGACATGTACATTATTTGTTTAAAAATATGGTTATATGAACAGCCATATAAAATGTGCACACATACATACATAGATAAACCAAACTATATTCACCTTTGTCATGTCTGTTCTGACTCATAGTGACCCTCTAGGACAGAGTGAAACTGCCCATAGAGTTTCCAAGGCTGTAAATCTTTCGGGAAGTAGAATGCCACATCTTTCTCCTGAGAAGCAGCTGGTGTGTTAGAACCGCCAACCTTTTGGTCCACAGCCAAGCCCTTTAACCACTGTACCAGCCGGGCACGTTGTCTCTCGCACACACACAGACACACAGATACACACAAAGATACCTTTGATAAAATTAGGATTTAGCCATACATACTGTATCTTCATGTTGTTTTCTTGTATGATTTACAGGTGTTGTTCTTTGTCTTATTTTTAAAATGTGGAAATGAATAAAAGGGAGACTTGGTGTCCGTTACTGACAATCAACATTAGGCATGTTATTATTACTGATGTAGTTCTTTTACTAGGCTTCCTTTTGTCCGAACTCTGTTTAGAAGTCTGTCTCCGTGGTATGAGTGGTGGAAGGAAAATGAGCTTGGCAGCAAATGTTGAGGTGGTTCCCTGTGTGGCTCACAGGCGCTGGCCTTCACCCTGCCATTTGAGTCCTGTTCATGAAAACAAAGCTGGCTTTGGACTGTGCACTACTGTATGTGGTACTTGATTCTATATGCCCTGGTTTTCCACATGCCTTGCCAAATTGGTTTCCTGACCATGACCTTGTAGTTCAGCATTTCCCCTTCCCTCCACCCGTTTCCTGCCTTTACTTTTGATCATCTGGATTTTTTTTCCACATGAATCCCATGGTAGTAATGTAGTCAGATCTACAGTCAGGAGACCCCACCCGCAGTCTCCTGAAATTCTTTCTGGAAAAGTACATTTTACAGCAACTCTAATATGAAACCACTAGACAATGTAAAGATATATTTTTCTTTCTAATTTTAATAGTAAATTTTGTAGTAGATAAAAATTTTTTTTCTTTGTAGCTCTTACAGGTAACCCAGAATGCCCACAGCCCTCCCTTGTGAACACTTTGTTCATGCAGAGTGTGACATTGTTAATTTAAACATAGTTTATCTAAAACAGACCTCATTGTCTTACATAAAGGGAGCATGGTGGCTCTGTAGGATAAGCACTGGACTCTGAATCACAGGGTCGGTGGTTCAAGCCTAGCAGCTGCTCCACAGGAGAAAGATGAGGTTTTCTTCTCCTGTAAATATTTACAACCTCAGAAACCCTGTACTAGGTCTTTATGAGTTGGAGTTAACTCAACAGCACTCCACAACAACAGCATCTTGGCACAAAAAGTCCTGGTGTGGTACCGTAAAGTTAGCACTGGATTGATAACTGAAGGGTTAGTGGCTCAAACCCACCAGCTGCTCCTCAGAAACCCTATGTAGCTATGAGTCAGAACCAATTTTATGGCATTTAACAACCACACCAACAATCTTACCTGCTTCAACTGCGTGTTTGTTTTTCTCGTGTGGAACCAATACTCTTTGAGCCTTGTGGGTTATAAACTGTTAGAACTACTAAAAGAAAATAAAAATAGTAAAGTGGTGAAATGCAATGTAGGTATACAGAAGACAATAGGTTTCCTGTACATCAGTAATGTATAATAAAATAAAGAAATAAAGCGCTACTCACCGTAGCAACAAAAGCTCTAGTAAAACTCCAAGGAAAATGTTAATTCTAAAAGACATTCACTTTTTTTCTGAAAAATTGTAAATCTAGAGAGAAACATGTATTCCTAGAAGTTAAGATGCTAATTCTCCCCCCAAATAATCTATAGATGCAATGCAATTTCAACCAAAAGTCCCAAGTACATTTTTAATAGAATTTGATAAGCTTATTTTAAAAATGTGAGTACAGGTCAATGA
>NW_006408570.1:13415306-13415765 GCF_000296735.1 Chrysochloris asiatica
AGTAGAAAGCCTCATCTTTCTCCCGCGGAGCGGCTGGTAGTTTCGAACCACTGACCTTAAGGTTCGCAGCCCGATTCGTAACCACTACGCTATAGCCAGCCTTTATAGGGTTTCTGAGACTTAAAGGAGCAGACAGCCTCATTTTTCTCCTATGGAGCGGCTGGTGGGTTTGCACTACCAACCTTGCAACTGGCAGCCCAGCATTTAATCTCAGTGCCACCAGAGCGCCTTAATGTTTTCATTACACTAAGTATAAAAGCATACCTTAAATTTAGTATAGTTAAAACATTATGTCATTGGCGCTGGAAGAGACAAGCATATCAATGGAACTAAAGAATCCAGAAAAAAGACTTAGAACCAAAATTGTGAACTGCTTTTGATTCCACCTGGATTGGACTGTTGTAATACTTAGAGTTTCTACAGGCTTATGTTTTGCAAGTAGATCATTAGGCTTTTTTT
>NW_006408570.1:13416247-13417620 GCF_000296735.1 Chrysochloris asiatica
TTGTTTTGAATTTGGAGGACAAGACTAGGTGAGAGATGATGCTAAAGAAGTAAGCAAGGGTCAGACCTTGTTTGTTCTTCTTAAGAGACTACACATTTTTATTCACGTACCTTCCCCATCCTCGGGTTAGTAAAAATATTCTCATGTTTTCTTCTGAGTACTTTGATGGTTTCATTTTTATCTTCATTTGCATCTTTAAATTATCTAGAATTTATACCTGCTCCTTATTTGAGGTAAAGTTACAACTTATTTTTTTTTCCTAACCTGATAGCCAGTTTTCTTAACTCTGTTTATTGAATAGTACATCCTCTCCCAGCGATCCACTGATTGCAAGTCATCATATATCAAATTATTTTTCTGGACTCTGTTCCATAAATCTGTTTGTCTTTTCCTGTGGTAAGGTTAAATGCCACCACCTTGAATAGTTTCAAACATCAGCTTAACATCAGATTTGCATTTGTAGAAAGATTGTGCTGGCCACTTAGAATTCTGTTCCAGTAAAATGTAAGCAAGAGATAGCTTGAACTGAATAGAAGCAGTTGGTTGGAAAGGGCAGAACATGGTGTTTGCTTGAATGTGGTGGGTTTAGGATGAAAAAATGAGGATGATGCCTGGGTGCTGGCCAGAATAGATGGATGATGATGATGTCCTTTAATCAAAAAGAGGAAAAGGACCAGGTTTGAGGAGAGGCATGGAAAAGATTAGGTTAGTCTGGGACATAGTAAAATTTAAATTACTTATAAGACTTCTCACAGAGGCAATAGAGTAAGCATTTGAATTTGCAAATCTGAGTCTCATTAAAGACCTGGTTGGAGATGTATTTTGAGGCATCAGCATATAGCCCATAATTGATGTCATGGGAGTATATAGAGAGGGTATAAAAGGCAATTAGGTGAATACAGTATCCTGAGGAAAGAGAGCCTCCAAAAGAGATTGGCTAGAAAAATAGGGGGTAAAATTGAGATAGTGAAATATTTTTAGAAAGCAGGGGAAGAGAACATTTGCTGAAGAATGAAATGGGCAGTGCTTCTGGGAGGTCAGAGAGACTAAGAACTGAAAGACTTCCATGGGTTTAGGAACCAGAGGCCCTTGCTGATCATGACAAGTCAGTTGGATGGAGTTGTTATCAAGTCAGTACCGACTCATAGCAACCCTATGTGCAACAGCACAAAACAGTGCCCAATCCTGGGCCAGCCTTGAAACCATTGATGCTGCCACTTTGCCAATCCATCTCGCTGGGGGCGGCATGGGTCTTCCTCTTTTTCCCTGATCGTCTACCTTACCAAACATGATATCCTTCTCCAGCTGGTCTCTCCTGACAGTATGTCCAAAGTATGAGAGATAAAGTTTGGCCATCCTGGCCTCCAAGGAGG
>NW_006408570.1:13418188-13440913 GCF_000296735.1 Chrysochloris asiatica
GTTTTTCTTCATATAACCCAGCTTCTCGTATTATTTGCTCTGCATACAGGTTGAATAAGTATGGTGAAAGAATGCAACACTGTCGCACATCTTTCTTAATTTTAAAACATTCAGTGTTCCCATGTTCTGTTCGAATAGTTGCCTCTTGGTCCATGTACAGATTCCTTATGAGCGTAATTAAGTGTTCCAGAAAAACTCATATTTTGCAATGTTGTCCATAGCTTGTCGTGATCCACACAATTGAAAGCCTTTGCATGGTTGATAAAACACAGGTAAACCTCTTTCTGGTGTTCTCTGTTTTCAGCCAAGATCTATTGGACATCAGCGATGATATCCCTCGTTCCGCGTCCTCTTCTGAATCCTGCTTGAACCTCTGGAAGTTCTCTGTCAATGTTTGCTTGCAGCTGAGTAGCATGGAATGTGGTTGCAACAAGTTAAATAGTGCATGGCAAGGGAGAGAGTTAATGTAGACAACTTGTTAAGAATTCTGACTGTAAAGAGAAGAGAGATGATACTTGAGAGAGCATGTGGAGTTGTATATTTTTCTCTAAGTTTCTTTTTTGAACACCCTGAACACCCTGAACGTGTTTAGATGCTGGTGAGAAGGATCCAGATGAGGGAAGGGAGATTACTGATAGGTCCTGGTTTCCAGGAAGGCTGAAAACAAGAGTTCCCACAGGGAACAGGGTGCCGAGAAGGTGGCTGGGCAGGTGACTTGGTCAAGGTGGAGTTTTCTTTATGAAAATTTCTGATAGTTTCTGCTTTCTCTATGAAGAAGGAACAAGCATTTCTCCTGAGAACAAAGAGACATGTGGTAGAATGTGAGGGGTCTGAGGAAAATGCAGAAAATTCTAAAGAGCCACTGAGGGAAACTGGGAAAGAGCTGACTAGCACAGTATGACCATTTTGGAAATGCGGAGTTTGAATTCCAGAGAGAAAACTGCTATGTGAGATGAAAGTCTGAAGTAGAGGCTTGAGTTCAAGATTAGACACATAGATCTAGGATGATTAGAAACCCTTAAATTAAGGGTTGGATGGAAAATTTAAAATTTGGCCAAGCAAATGTTATCAGAGAAAGAGACTCAGAAATGGATAGTGAAGAGGAACAGTCAGGGAAGTAGAAATTCCCAGCAAGTACAGTATATTGACAGCTAAGAGTTTCAGTGGAAGTCGTGAGTGAATGCGTGAAGTCAGTGTTGTAGAGCAGTGGTTTGCAACCCTGGCTGCACGTTAGAATGCTTTTCACAGTATGTATACCTCTGCCTGGAGTTCTGGTGTGATATTGTACGATAAGTACTTCACAGCTAACAGCAAGGTTGGCAGTTCAAACCCACCAAGCTGTTCCTTGGAAACCCTTTATAGGGTCAATATGAGTTAGAACCGACTCAACGGCACGTAACAACAACAACAACCTACCTCTGCCAACACAAAACCAATTAAGTTGGAACCTGTGGGTGGGGCCCTGACATCAGTATTTTATTTTATTCTTTTTTTTTTTAATGTTTAATTGTGAATTATGTGATAGTTTACATGGGAGAACATTAGTTTTACATTCATTCTATCGTATATTGTCTCATTGCCATGGTTACAATCCCCTCCATGCAATCCTTCCCCTGTACCCCCCAGGTCTTCAGCACACAGTAGCTCTCCCTATCTGGATCTAAAGTCTCCAGCTGTTCCATTGCTCCACGTCATCATCTCTGGTTCCATTTCAGGCATCACTGCTTCTCTGGGTAGGGTCCTGCTCTCTGCTCTTTTCCCTTGATGGTCCTAGGGACCTCTGCTCCTAGACTGAAAAGTTAATCACTCCCCTCCTTGCTATAAAACATCTACCTTTACATTTCTGAACCTCACCAACAGTCCTGATAACAATTATTCACTATTGTATCACAAGAGAACCGTCTGCATTTCATTACATCAGTCCCGTCTAGTCAGATTGAATACTACTCACTGGAGATTCTACCTTCCTCCAGGCCCTCTGGGTCTAGGTTCCCTCTTGAAAGCTTGTAAGCCAGTCACTTCTTGCCTTTGTAGCCCCCCACCCCCCATTTTGGGAAACCAGTGTCCATGTTGCCCATCCCTGTCTACTCTGTGTGTGGAGGGGGTGGGAATAATTCTTGCTTTAAGGACTTTTTCCCTCTTTTGAGCTACTGCTTCCATAGGTGTAGGTCAAGTTCATCAAATTGTATGAGAATACTTTTTTTTCCTCATCTTTTTACTTCTGGTTGAGCTCTTATCATCCAGTCACTGCAGCCAGGATAAGTGGGTATTATCTGCAAGTGTGGGTTTTCTTATGCATATGCCCTCTCTTCTTAGCAGCTGGACACCTCACTCTCCACTCTAGTCCTCTGTGGCTATGTCACTGACTCTGGGCCCAAGAGTCCCCAGGTCTTGCCACACTGCTGGCCAATCAGGTCTTCACCCGGGTTCACAGAAGTCTATTGAACATTGTAGGGCTTAGCTCACTGCTTCATTGCTGTTTTTTCCCTCACTTCTCCTTATCGCTGTCGAGCGTGGTCACCAATCACAGCGTGTATTCCCATTGAGTCTTAGTCTTGGAAGGGGGTTTGCACTGAGGGGACCCGACCACTTACCTTGATGTGTCCTGGGCAAGCAAGTTGCTTGTTCTTGTAGTAACAGTCGGTCTGCCTATGTTGTTTTATATTTTTCCTGTCGGTCTTTCTTTCAAGAAGTATCTTTTGTTCTTCTAGCCACTCCAGGTTGGTCTGCTTGTCCTTTCAAGTGGGAATTTCCCGTCTCTGGAGATCTGGATGTGGTTCAGATTTCCACCTATAGTCTTATGTATTGCAGAGGTTCCGCAGGAAGCCTCCTTCACTGGGCACGTTGTAGCCCCATTTTAGGTATTCCAGTCAGTTATAGGCAGAAGACGGACTTACAAGCTTTCTATGGTGATGCTTTTTGCTATTCCTTTCTCTCCCTCTCCAGTGTCTATTTTATAATATAATGCAAGGAAAACCAAGATTCAAAAGACGGCCAAGCATCTTAATATTATTCCCCCCTTTTGTACATTCCAACCATGGCTCGATCTCTGTATCCCAGAACCCTGTTGTTCCCAGGTTGTGCATATATCATTATTTACCTCTGTCTCACTTAGCCCATTGAGACCTGTCTAATTGTTCTCCCATCTGCTTTGTTCTTCCATTCCCCTCTCCCTACTTGTATATTGCCCCCTCCCTTATTTTATTCTTTAATTTGTATACTGCAGACTTATGATTCTTAGTCAGAATTAAAATCCTTGTTATAGAGTGATGGAACATGATGAATTCTGAGAAGAAGTGATTGAACTTGGCAGCCAGGTCATCAGTGGCCTTGGCAGAGTAGTTTCATTTGTGACAGGATGGGCTGGATGTTGCTGCAGAAGAATTTTATGGTGCAAGTTAAGCAGATGAAGAAAATGCATGCTTACACGATTCTCCTCAACTTCTCATAAACTACGTGTCATTGTCACCTGCGACCTATGAGTGGGATGTTGATCTTTTTGAAACTGTACAAGAGAATGTAAAGTCACTGCACTGGCTTTGATGAACCTGAATTGCATTTTGTAATGATCTGGTTTCTATTATTATTGGAGTAGTTCTGGTATAGCGCTGTAGGATAAGCACTGGACTGCAAGGTCTGTTTGAACTGCAAGGTTGGCAGTCCAAGCTCCTCGGAAACCCTCTACAGGGTTGTGTGAGTTAGAACTGACTCGATGACTCTTGACAACACAGACTGAGTTGCATCTAAGGCAGGTGGTACGTCTCAAAGTTGGCATGTAAGGCAGCTATGGCATTTGTTCACAATTGCTCCTGTAAATCCCTTAGGAAGTAGTACCCAGTGGGGACTGCCACTCCATCCCCCAGAAGGCCAGTTTTCCCCAGCGGCAGAGGAAGAAGCAGTTTCTTCAGTTGACACCAGATGAAATAGTTGGCTTGCGTACAACTGTTAGATGAGAAACGTGATTCCACACTAAAACCACACTCAGTTTAATTAAATATTCTCATTAAGGAGCAGAACTCACGCAGGTCATTAAGGAGTGGGTACTTAAGTACAGAAATCCACTGAGCACACAGAAAATTTCGTTTCCCATATCTGTCCTTCTAGGCATATGATGAATACAATGGGGGCTTGCCTATGCTAACTTAATTGTTATTTTTGAGCTGTCTTTTCTTTTTCCATTGAGCATATGCTGCAGAATTTGAGTAAATTCATATTTGATGATGTAACTCACACGATTGTATTTTTCTTCTTTGCTTGTTCCATGTTGTGCTGAGTGATGCCTTTCCCCCTTTGGATCATTACCTGAGTGTAAGAGACTGGGTAAGAGCATTAGCGCAGGCTCAGATTAGCTACTGTCACTCACAATATGTGTGCTGCTCTCTTTGAATCTCTCTTTTTCTCAGATTTTCCATCTTCTGAACAGCCAGCATGAAAATGGGATATACATCCTATGGCTGTTGTGGGGATTGGATGAGTCAATGTATAAAGCTGAATCTATACTCTTAGAGGAGTCCTGGTGTGGCGCTGTGGGCTAATGCGCCGGATGGCAAAGTCTATTTGAACTGCAAGGTTGGCAGTTTAAGCTCACCAGCCACTCCTTGGAAACTCTATACAGGGTTACAATAGGTGGAACCGACTTGAAGGCACTTAGTAACAACAACATACTATTAGAATGGACTCCTGATATGGTACTGCAGGATCAGCATCCAACTGCTAATCACAGGTTGGTGGTTCAAACCTACCAGCTGTCCCTTGGAAACCCTATACAGGGTCCTTTGAGTCAGAACTGACTCGATGGCACTTAACAACAACATACTGTTAGAAGCTATGATTATTAGTAGTAACAGTGGTATGTGCTAATTTGTAAGTCTGATTTTGTTGTTAGACTACAAACTTTTACTCCAGTATGGTGTTGGCCCAATAGAATATATTTGCCTTTCAAATAAGGACACCAGATGAAAGAGCTGCTCTGGCAAAGTTTAGTTATTTTTCTACCAAATAAAGAGAGGCTTATTTATGACTTTTAAATAATTAGGCCTGTCCCAAAATGGTCTTTATCAAAACTCAGAATGAAACAAAAACATCAGTGAAAATACAAAATATGGTCTTTGGACTAAATAAGATAAATGATATATTGGGTATAAGTTTTATAGGATGTCCATGTATTAAAAACAGGTTCTTTTAGGTGAAGTGACACGAGTTAGGCAAATTTTGGGTCATGAATTTTGTAAGAAACAAAACAAGACAGAAAGAGGTTTATTTTAAAATAAGATCCCTATTGAGAAGAGGCGTAGTCCTGGTGTGATGCTGTAGGATAAGCACTGGACTGCTAACCACAAGGTTGGCAGTTCAAACTCACAGGGTCTGTAATTTGAGATTACTGTGCTAGTAATCTCAAATTTGAAAGGGCTCATTTTAAAATCCAATCATATGAAAAGTCTAGAACTAAAAAAATACCTAGTCTTAGATGTGCTGGGTTTTGTTGTCCACCCTATCAAAACCAAATTTCTTTCTTTTCACTCTCTTCATCACTCCATATTTGTTTTTGTTGTTAAGTGCCAGTCATCTCTTAATTCTACTTCATCCCACTGTCCTTTCTCAATGTTGTTGTTGTTGTTAAGTGCCATCCAGTAAGTTCTGACTTGTAGCGATCGTGCGTAGGGTTTCTGAGGAGCAGCTAGTGACCTTGAACCGCTGACCTTGCAGCTCAGACCAACTTTGCAGTCTAGCGCATTAACCCACAGCACCACACCACGAATCCACAGCCGTTTCCTATTCCTTCTTCCCTTCAGAGCTTTGCAAAAGCTGCATTTTTGATATCATATGGTTGATAGTTTGTCAAGGAATGCTTGCTTTCCTGGTTTTAACAGTTCTAAGTCTGTCTGTTCTTTGGCTGAAACTTGAGTCTTAAGGGTAAGTTCAGTTCCAGACTTGAAGGGTGACTAAGGACAATAGTCTTAGATACTATCAGACCAGTAAACTTGGTCTTTGTTTATGATTTTGAGTTTTGTTCCAAATTTTTCTCCAATTCTGTCCAGGACCTTCTATATGCATTGTGATCCCTTTCAGAGTGGTGAGGAGACTGAGGTTCACTTGGTCCATTTTTCCTTTGGGCTAGGTGTTAGGCCTGGTTTTTCAGTCCATTGACTTACAGCCCATAGCTGCTCTGACTTTCCATCCATGCCACCACCTCTGCTGTTGTCTCTGTTGTTGCTGCTTTTCCAGGCAGGGATCCCAAGCTTCCTTCATGCTCTTCCTTCTAGATGGTCCTGAGATATTCTCTTCCTGAAATGAAAGATAAAATTGTAGAGTCCCAGGTCCCCAACGGAAGAGAGAGAGCCACAGTTAACTTCTGATTGCCAAATTTTTGTGTGCCATGCTTGCAATGACTTTTCTTAGACTAGAACTTGCCGTTGGTAAACATATGCTCTTTTAAACATTGTTTGACCACAAAAAAAAAAACCAAAAAACAAAAAACATGGCACTTTGGCTCAGAAAATAATTTGATTAAATGTCAGCGCTCTTTAGAGCAGTTATACTGTATATATAACCTTATGAATAACATTTAGTTAGCACAGATTTAATTCTGCCTCAAAGAATTAAATTTCATTATGATTCTGACTTTAAAAGTTTTTTTTTAAGTCAGAATCATGATGAATTTAATTATAAATGCCTTGAATGTAAATTTAGTTTGGTTGTCCAGGACTGTTATCATTTATGCCCATAATAAGAATAACAGACTCAAAAAACCAAACACGTTACCTAGATTCCAATGCATAGCTACCCTATAGGCTAGATAGAATTGTCCCATAGAATTTTTGAGGTTGGAGACCTAGTGTGGCACTGCGGGTTAGTGCTCTGGACTGCAAAGTCAGTTAGAGCTGCAAGGTCGACTCAACGGCACTTAACAACAACAATAGTGGACTTACAGAAATAAATCATTTTACATAAATAAGATACTGTAGATGCTGTTTGATATGTAATCTTTTTGGTCACAAAGCTCTTTTCAGGTGAGTATAGATTATCTTTTGAGGTTGTTGTTGTTAGGTGCCATCAAGTCGGAACCAACTCATAGTGACCCCATGCACAGCAGAACAATACAGTGTCTGATCCTGGACCAACCTCACTACTGTTGCCACACTTGTGTCCATCGATGCTGCCACCTGGCCAATCCATCTCATTGGGGGTCTTCCTCTTTTTCTCTGACCCTCAATCCTACCAAGCATGATATCCTTCTCTAGCGACTGTTCCCTTCTGACAATATGTCCAAAGTATGAGAGATGAAGTTTGGCCATCTTGGCCTCCAAGGAGCACTCTAGCTGCACTTCTTCCAAAACAGATCTATTGGTTCTTTTGGCAGCCCATGGCACTTTTAGTATCCGCATCCAATACCATAATTCAAAGGCATCAATTCTTCTACAGTCTTCCTTATTCACTGTCCAGCTTTTGCATCCATATGAGGTTATTGAGGTTACAACCTAGTATTTCATTGTGAATGAATATATACTAATTGATTCAACAAGGAGCTCTGGTAGCATAGTAGGTTACGAGTTGGGTTGCTAACCATAAAGTCAGCAATTTGAATTTACCAGCCGCTCTGTGGGAGAAAGATGAGGCTTTCTGCTCCCAAAAAGATATACAGCCTCGGAAACCTATAGAAGGTCCCTATGCATGTAACCATCACCACCAATCGAGTCAATAAATCATTATGGTCAGACATTTGTTTTTTGTTTCTGCGCTCTTGTAAGCAGTGTGCTGCTGGAAACATCACTTAAACATACATTTTACACCCTCTTCTACTTTTTCTGTAGGTTAAATTTGTAGGTATAGGTGTGCTGAGAATTAATAGGATATATACTTTTTAATGTCGCCTATTTGTTCTGTAAGAGTGTGTATCACAGTGTGCTCCTGATATCAACAGTGCATGAGAGTTCTCATTTGTTTATACTTAAGTTTCTTCTTCTAATCAGATTCATTCATTTATGCCATAAATATTTGAGTCAGAAATGATGCAATGGCACACAACTACCACCACTACTATGTGCCAGGTGCAAGGGTTTCAATATACAGTGCAGAAATGGTTTTTGTCTTTACAGGAATTGTTTGGAAGGGCTGATGTCTTTGTGTGTGTCTAATCTTCATTGATTTTCTGCTTATTAATTTAATACCTTTTGTCTATATGTTGACTAATATTGTTTTGTGAAGTAAGTATCCACATACTTTCACTCTTTTCCTATAACTTAATAATTTTTCTTATCGTATGTTTTAGATTGCTATGTTGTCAGAGCCGTCTTTCAAGGCAGTCTGTCTCTATCCTAAGATTGTAGCCCATTGTAATAGCCAAGGGTCTTTATTGGAAAAGCAGAAACTGACCCTGGTCACCTTAAGCCAAATATGGTATCAAGTGCTCACAGAATTCTTAGGAAATCTGGAAACAAGGAGGATCCCAGGAGAGCTGGGTCACCTGCATCAGAATAAGGCCACATGTCAGAGTAAAGCCAGCCATCCCCACCCCTAACTCTGCTGTTGTTGAAGTAATAGTAACAGAAATATGTAGTCCTTCTCCTTTTCTTCATTCTTTCTCCTGTGATGTCTTCATTCTTAGGTATAATGTCCTCATGTAGTAATAAGACAGCTAGAAGTGACAATCTCACCATTTTATAATCCCCATCAGAAAGAAGGTACCTTCCTGCAATATCTTTTTGCAGAACTTTTAACATTGGCTCTCATTGTCCTGTCTTGGAACATGTATGTGTCTGTAAACCAATCGCTGTAGTGCATGGAGTGATAGAATGCTTTAATTGGCCAGACTTCAGTCACATGCCCAATCTCAGGAGCTGAGAATGTAGTCAACTATACTGTTGCAAGGGAGGGATGAATCTGATTAGAAGAGAAAGTAAGTATAAACTTTTCCAAAGCGAGGTAGGATGGTATCGTGGAAGAAAAGGGATGAATGTAACAAAAACAACAGATGTTTTCTATAATCATGGCATATGACACTTTTAATATTTTGCTGGATGCTATATTCTTTCAATAAAGCAAAACACCACTGTGCCATTTATTGTTTCAGAAAATTAAAATGTGTTTTATTAAATCATTTTTTCCCTACTGTACACAAGTCACTAGGTAGAGGAAATATCACCATGTCAGTAAGAAAAGGAAGTTTCATCATTCATTTTTAAATCAATGATATTGAATGAAAGAAAGATTTGTACTGGAGAAGTAGAGAATTGCTTCTTTTTTATTGTCTACATGGAACAAGGATTCCTAAGTATGCATGAGTCATGGTTGGTGAAGATGTACATTTACTAAAGACATTACTGAAACCTGAGATAGTGCTTCAAACATGTTTAGAGATCCAGATAGTAGACTGGGGGGAAGGGAGAGGATTCAAAAGTTCTTAGAAAACTGGAATTAAAGGATAGTAGAAGTTTTCCATGCACTTTTTAAAGCCCCCTGTGTAGTAGGAAAATTAAACAACAGCAACACACACACAAATACCAAACATGAACAATAAAACTCAGTTACGTAGCATGAAAAGTCACTGTTGCTATGTTACAAGACAGTCCTGCAATCATTCAAAACTGTTTCCCCATTTGAGTCAATACTTGCGCAATACATTTTTCTCTCACAAGTGTTAGGAATACGTCTTTTGACCAAACAGAAAAATATCAAGAAACTGTAATGTAGTGAGAGAAATTTTAGATTTTGGAGTCAGCCAAACTTGAGTCTGAATCTGATCTTAAATGATGAGATCTTGAGTTTGTGGTCCCGTATGTAAACTGCTACATATACCTTATGAGTTCAAGGATTAATTCGATGATTTGCATCACAGTAGTAACTACTATCATTATTATTGCTACTTGGCATTATTATTAGGAAGAAAGTAGCATTCATTTGGAAATTCAGTTGTGTCAGTTAACATATTCAGAAATAGTTGTATATATGAAAGAGATATGATACATTTCCAAATGTGTACTAAGATTTTCTGTTGATATCTGCAGTTTTGATGTAACTGTGTCAAGCCTTTGGGGTGAGAAGGTTGATTTACCAAAGATAGGCTAAGATGTGGTGGGTTAGATTACTCCATGCTCCAGGGCCTGTGGGAACCAGCCCTTTCTGTACACTTTCAGCAGTAAGGAAGAGTAGCTTTGTCCAGACATGACTGATCACTGCATAGTGGTCTAGCATCTTAGGACCAGAATGAATCGCCTCTGGGATTAGCCCGGTCTAGCTCAGTGGCATTTGAACTCTGGGCCACACTTGAATTTGATTTAACACTTTTCACTTATTGATGGTTTTGTTGTTTTGGCACTTTGCAACTGAATGATTTCTTTAAAAGCTTTATCCTTTGGGCAAAGTATATATTTGTTGTCTAACTTCAAAGTTTAGCTTCGAATCATTTTATGACAGACCACATTTGGCATGCCTCATTATTCAGGGAATTTTCAAAGAACTGTAGTGGGACTTTTTAGTCACACATCCTCTCTGTTCTTAGTCATCCATTCCTTGTATGGTCGTCATTAGCAAATCTCTCTTAACCTCTTCTATAATGGTTAACAGTCAGTGTAAGTTCTCTGTAGTGTTGGCTCTGTGTCCTTATTAAGGAGCCAGTCAGCATATACGTGTTAAAAACATAAACTTGGTATATTTCCCACGTGATTCCTCTTTACAGAACTGCAGTTGTTAAGTTGTACATTAAATGATTTCAAATCACTAATTTAAAGCTTTTTCTCATCTATGCCTTTTTGGCATTATCTTTGCATTGTGTTACCTGAAGAATATATTTGTTTGCAGCCAGTCTCTTCTCCAGTTGTGCTACCTATTTACGTAAAATTGATTGCATTTCATTTAGAATTAAGGAACAAGAGAACTGAAAGTCAGTGTGATTGGAAATATTGCTTTAATTTGAAGGAATGCAGGTATTTTCACATTCTGGGTTATCAAAAGAATCTTTTGCATTTAACTGCTTGCCCCCAGTGGTCTGCTCAAATTCACTTATTGTACATTCCCCCTTCTCTGGTACTTAGTAACAAATTCGATTGTTTGACTATCACCTATTCCTTTATAACTTCTACAAATTGTTGGTAGGCTGTGCTCTAATCAGGGTAGACTAGAAGCACTACTTGTCATCTTTCCTAAAAGTTTGGTCATTTTCACACCAACCTCTAACTCTTTTACTTTATCCCCAAACTCAAAGACACATTTTCCCAAACATATTCATGGTTTCTTTTTCTTACATCCAAAAGACATTGGAAGCACGCCTTGAAAGCAACACTGAGGGTAATAATTAAGGTTAAGAAAACAAAGATTTTCCAAAGTGGGTTGATGAGTCAGATAATGATAAGACCTTTCTTCTTATCTGCAGCAAGGGATTACAAAGTACTTTTCTAAATGTCTTATACAGACCCTTGACTCAGCCAGCCCTTGTTGTTACTGTTGTAGTTAAGTCCCGTCAAGTTGGTTCTGACTTATAGCAACCCTGTATAAGGTTTCCAAGGAACAGCTGGTGGGTTTGAACCACCAACATTGTGGTTACCAGTCCAATGCTTATCCTACAGTGCCCTGATCACTACTGAAATCTAAGTTCCCAAATGCCCACCAGGAGCCAGCCTTGCAAACAGGCCTATCAAAATATAATAATCACGCTACTATATTAATGTGTTTCTGCACACCAAGAGGATAGGCAAAGTACTGGGAAGGATCTGTAAGGTAACAATTTCCAGAACTCACACAGGTTGGAAAACTTTTGAGTTCTGAGAAGCCAATGGGGGGGGTATTCAGTAAAGAGCTCAGAAACATCGCATCTTAGAAACAAGACTAAACCAGCCCTGGAATAAAAGCTACTCTAGCCTCTTGCCTCTTAGCCAGAGGCAGGCAGTTTTACACTCCAGAGGACATTTGACAATGCCTGAGGATACTTTATTACAACTAAGGCTGAAACTGGTCAGAGGTGGTACTAAACACCCTCGAATGCCAGGAAAGCCTGCCTACCCCACTCTCTAAGAATTATCTAGCCCAAAATGGCAGTAGTGTTGAAAAAGTTGAGAAATCCTCCTCTAGACCCACCCTAACAATTTAAAAACTAGTCTGGAAAAGATCAAGTTGATATTCCAGTAACTTCAATGCCAGTCAAAAAATAACCAACAGGTCGACAGGGATGGGGAACTTAGACATTGGCTACCCAAACTTGAAACATTTACTTATGAAGATCAAAGAGCACAGCCTTCGGTATGGATTGCATCTCAGTGTCAAGAAAACAAAAATCCTTACCACTGGACCAATAAACAACATTCTTATCAATGGAGAAAATATTGAAGTTGTCAAGGACTTCATTCTTCTTGGATCAACTATCAACACTCATGAAAGCAGCAGTCAAGAGATCAGATGACATATTGCATTGGGCAAATCTGCTGCAGAGGTACTTTTTAAAGTATTGAAGAGCAGAGATGTCAGCTTGAGGACTAAAGTGTGCCTGACCCAAGCCATGGTATTTTCAATAGCCTCATATGGATGCGAAAGCTGGACAGTGAATAAGGAAGATCATAGAAGAATTGATGCCTTTGAGTTGTAGTGTTGGAGGAGAATACTGAAAGTGCCATCGACTGCCAAAAGAACCAATAGATCTGTTTTGGAAGAAGTGAGCCAGAGTGCTCCTTGGAGGCCAAGATGGCTAAGCTTCGTCTCTCATACTTTGGACATATTGTCCAGAGGGAACAGTCGCTGGAGAAGGATGTCATTCTGGGGAAGGTGGAGGGTCAGAGAAAAAGGGGAAGACCCCTAACGAGATGGATTGGCCAGGTGGCATCATTGATGGACTCAAGTGTGGCAGTGGTAGTGAGGTTGGTCCAGGATCGGACATTGTTTCGTTCTGCTGTGCATGGGGTTGCTATGAGTCGGTTCCAACTCGATGGCACCTGACAACAACAACAACAACCCAAATTGAGGGGACTACAAAGGCAAGAAGTGACTGGCTTACAAGCTTTCAATAGGGTACCGAGCTCCAGAGGATACAGGAAAAGGTAGAACCTCCACTGAATTGTTTCCAACCTGTCTGGATGGGGTTGATAAAAGGTGAGGGGGATAAGACTCCTGTGGTTCCACAGAGAATGATTGCTGTCAAGTCTGACAGTGAGTGTTGGAAAGGTAAATGTAAATGTTTGGTAAAAAAGGAGGGGAGTGGCTGATTTTGCAGTCCAGGAGCAGAGATCCCTGGAACCATCAATGGAGAAAAGCAAAGTGCCAGATATTATCCAGAGAGGCAGTGACACTAAAGATGGAGACAGAGACAATGATGTGGACAGAAGGAGTGGCTGGGGACTCTGGACTCAGGGAGGGAAAGGGGCTGTGTGCTGGCGGAGTGGGGGCAGGTGTGTGGGATGTACCCTTTGGTTGTTTGATGATGCATACAGGGGACTGTGGTCATTACAATGAAACAAAATATGATAGGATGAATGTAAACATAATGTTCACCCATATAAACTAATACATAATTCACAGTAAAAACTTTAAAAAACAAAACAACACACAACCAATAGTTTTTAAAGGAGGACAATACAAATTCAGACACTTAGCAATGAAATATATATAATGTCTAGCATTTAATTTAAAAAATGAAGCAGAAAAATATGACCATGAGCAGGAGAAAAAAATTAATCAGCGTAAGGAAGAGTAGAATAACAAAATAATGAATTAGCAGATAGTTACTATCAGTATGACCAAGGATTGAAAACCGCATAAACAGAATAAGGAGAAAATGGAAGATATTTGAAAACTGGAACTTTTAGAACTGACCAATACAACATCTGAAATATAAAATTCACTGGATAGCATTCACAGCAGATAGGTATTACAGAAAAAAATTGTTAGTAAACTTAAAGATATAATAGTGTAGACACTATGAAAATGTAACATAAAGAAAAACTGACTAAAGGCAAAAACAACAATAACCCCCTCTGCCCCCAAACAGATCATCAGTGACCTGTGAGCATAGCAAAAGTGAAAAGGGTAGAAGAAGAAACAAATAGACACAGTAATGGCCCTCAATTTTTCAGATTTGATGAACCTATAAACCTATATAAGGAGTTCTGGTAGTGTAGTGGTGAAGAATCGGGTTATTAACCTCAGGGTCAGCAGTTCGAAACCACCAGTTGTTCTGCAGGAGAAAGATGAGGCTTTCTGCTCCCATAAAGATTTACAGCCTTGGAAACCCTGTACAGGTTAGCTATGAGTCAGAACTGACTCCACAGCACATAACCACCAACCACCACCACCATAAATTTATATTTTCAATAATTTAAATCTGAAGCAAAATGAACTCAAAGGAAACCACACCAAAGTGTATCAAAATCAAATTATTGAGAACTAGTGATAATAACAAGAATCTTAAAAGAGGCCATATTGCATACTGGGAATGAAAAATGAGAGTATCATAGACTCTTCACAAAAACTGTATAAACAAAAGACAGTGGAATGACATTATTGTCTGAGAGGTGAAAATGTTTTCAATAATGAAGAGAAAAATGAAGACCCTTTCAGGGTCACAAAATGTGAGATAATTCATGGCCAGCAGACCTGGAGACCAGAAACTATAATGGGAAAATTTTCATACTGAAGTTAAAGTTCCCAGATGGTCACTAAGGTGTACACAAAAGAATAAAGAACACTGGAAATAGTAAATAATAGAAAAACAAAGATTTCCCCCCATTTAAAATATTTCTTTAAAAGTCACTTTAAAAGATAGTTTAAAAATTGCATTGATTTAGGGTAAGGTTGCACAATGGATTATCATAAGTGTTGTCAGTAAGTTGTATACCTGTAAAAAGTTGAGTTGCAAAAATTGTGTGATAGACATACAGCCATGACCAAAAATAAGACAGAGTAGCTGCTGAGGTTCATATGTGCAGTCAGACACTTCATGGGATTTATTTCCTTGGATTGGAAGTTTAGGGTTATGATTTCATGGGACATCCTAGTGAATTGACCCAATACTGTGTTTGGTGCATCTGCTCTACCACCTAATTCATTGCACAGTGCCTGGGATCTTAAAAACATGCAAGCAGGCAGCCAGGGCACAATAACTGGTCTCTGTTCACCTGGACATCAAGGGAAGGAGGAGAGTCAGGAGTGGTAGGAGGGAATGAAATGTGTGGCTAATTCCCTCTTTTGCCATGGTACCAGAAGAACTAGTTGGTATATGGTACCATTACTGAACATTTTGATTGGGGATTCTGTAGAAGAATCCCGATCAAAAAGGGAGAAATACAGAATAGAATTTCAAATTGTCATTCAGTCCAGACTTTCTGGAGCCATTACATACTGGATGAACCCTTGAAACTATTGTCCTGACATCGTCTTTAAACATTAAACCAAAAATATCCTTTGAACAGAACCCTACCCAGAGAAGCGGGCACGCCAGAGATGGAAGCAGAGACGATGACATGGAGAGATGGAGTGGCTGGGGACTCTGAACTCAGCGAGGGAAAGGGGCTGTGTGCTGATGGACGGGAGGCAGACTTGTGGGGTATACCCTTTGGTTGTTTGATGATGCATGGGGGGGTTTGTAATCATTGCAATGAAACGAAATACAATAGGATGGATGTAAAGCTGGTGTTCTCCTTTGTAAACTATCGCATAATTCACAATAAAAACTTTAAAAAAAAGTGACTGTTCAGAGTGAGGAAAAACACAACAAATAAATGTTTAAAATGGATAAATATCACAAATGTCACAAGATCCACAAAATATCAAGATGTTTTATCTAATATATATATATATATATCCCTTGAAGTCATCTTTAAAGTCAAACAATATTTTATCTTAAATAGTAAAGAATGTCTGCTACAAGTAGTATGCTTAAATTATGTAGTCAAATTGACTACAGCAACTTGAAAAAAAAACAAAACAGAAAACTTAGGGATGGGGAGTTTATGTTAATGAGAGGAGTTTATGTTAATGAGAGGGGCAACTCAAAAGAAGATGAGAATGGTTGCACTACTCAAAGAATGTAATCAGTGTCAGTTATGTAGAAACGAATTAGTGTCTTTCACCTATTCATTTATATACAGTTTAAAACTATATATGATATATGTATATATGCAGTAAAACATGTATGTTTTACCGTATATAGTCTGAACAACAACAAACAGAAATAGATAAATCCATAATTACAGTTGGAGATTTCACTGAATAACTGATTGACTAAATAAACAAGAAATCAGAGAGGAGGAGAGGAGACCAAGATCAACGTGTAAGCAGACATACTGAGCCCACCCTCTGCAACAAAGATATGAGAGACTGAGTGAAACAGTCTGATGATCCTGCAAGACTGAGCTTCAGAGGCTAGGACACGGAGGTGGATTGAATGCTGACTGGAAGAGGAAGCTGAACAGGAACAGTGAGAGAGAAGAAAAATGAGTGAATGTCCACCTTGAGCTTTTGCTAGCCGATGTTGTTACAGTGGCTTGCAGGTACAGGACATGGCTGAAGGTTGATGGCAAGGAGGTACAATTCTCCCTTGTTCCGGTACCCTCCTGGTAACCTGGGACTTGGCCAGGTACCATGCTCACCAACCTAGTGGCCAGTGGCAACCCTTCCTGAGAAGTGTCTACTCTGCCTGAGTTCAGACACCTGGCATAGTGCCCCTGCTTCTGGAGGCGCATGAACCTGCCCTGAAGTATGTAACACAAAAAGTGAACAGAAAACTAACTGCATTCACACTTCGAGTCTCTACCACATCCACCAGGAGACAGGTGGTGAGTACCTGAGAATAAACCAATATATAATCATCAACTAAATATAAGTACCACAGTGTCTTGGAGAAAACAGACAATTTTCACTTACACAAACAAACAAAACAGAGAACCTAAAACAAATGACCAAAATATAGCCAGAAAATGTACTACCAGAAATGGTATTAGAACTACCTGAGAAGAAATTTTAAAAGAATGCTAATTAGGCAACTTCAGTGAACCGTGAGGAAGATCGAGAAAACTGCAGATGAAGTCAAGGAAAACATAGACAGAACTATGGAAAAACTCAGGAAACAAACTGACAAAATAATTGAAAATATGACAACTGTACAAAAACAGCAACTAGAAAGCCAGAAGATTGACACCAAGAGTTCAGAAATAGATAGTATACACTGAAAGGGCAATGAAATAGAATTGAATCAATGGAAAGTAGAGTTACTGAACTTGAAGAAAAAAAATCTCACAATATTCATCTGCTACAACAGTCAGAAAAAAATAACAAAAAATTCTGGAAAAAGCCTAATATTTATGTGGGACACTATCAAAAGGAAAACTTATGTGTGATTAGAATTCCAAAACAGGAAGAGACAAAAGAAACCCAATAGAGAATATTGTCCAAGTTGTTGGAAGAAAACTTCCCTAACATCATGAAAGATGAGAAGACAGCCATTCAAGAAGTTGGAACAAACTTCAGACAGGATAGACCTCTACAGAAAAGCACCAAGACATGTCATAGTCAAACTTCTCCAATCCAAAGACAGGGAAAGAATCCTGAGAGCAGCTCAAGATAAACAAAAAACTTACCTATAAAGAAAAACTGGTAAGACTAAGCTCTCACTTCTCAGCAGAATCTGTGCAGGCAAGAAGACAATGGGATGCCATATATAAAATTCTGAAATAAGCAACTTTCCAACCGAGAATCATATATCCAACAAAGTGGTCTATCTAAGATGATGGTGAAATTAGGTCATTTTCAGACAAACAGAACTAAAAAGAATTTGTAAAAATCATACCAGCTTTACAAAAAATACTAAGGACAGTTCTTTAGATAGAGAATCAACAATAGACAACAATCTGAATGGTAACATACGTGACAATATCACCTAGAATCAACTTGGATATAGAAGTATGTAAAGTAAACTGACCTATAAGACTGGAAATAGATAATCAGAGATACTGTTACAACAACAGTGAAAAACCACCCTAAAGTAAAAAGAGAGTAATGTAATTACAGAACTTCCAAATGAATAGGAAGTCAAGTAGATTTTAAGGAAAAGAATTAAGTAAATAAAAATAAACCTAATTATAATCCTAAAAACTAGACCAAGCCCTACTCCTAGCCCTAACACTAACCCTAGTCTTAGCCTTAGTCATAGCCCTAACAGTAAATGAAGTTCTGTATTCTAAGTTCAAGATCTAGCCAGTCTCAACCCTAACCCTCACTCCTTACTTCTACTAGCCCCCCCCAAAAAATAAAATTTAAAGAAAAAAATCAAAAAGAATATGAAAGACTTGAAAAATGCTGCCAACCAACTTGTTTAATTGATTTTTATAGAACTCTTCATCCAATAGCAGTAGAATACACATTCAGGTTCCTATAAATAAGCCATCCCACTGCCATTCAGTCAGTTCTGACTTATACCAACTCTGTATAGGGTTTCATGGAGCGACTGGTGGATTTGAACTGCCAACTTTGTGGTTAGCACTCCAGTGCTTATCCTAAAGCACCACCAGGACTCCTTAAAATATGTCTTAGTGTATTTTAAAGATTGAAATCACAATCTCTCGCCACAATGGAGTCCAACTAGAAATCAATGAAAGAATTATATCTGAAAATTCCCCCAAGCATTTGGAAAGTAAACTTCATGTTTTAATTAACATGTTTCAAAGAAGAAATAACAAGGGGAAAAATAGAATATATTTTGAACTGAATAAAAATGAGATCACAATGTATCAAAACTTGTGGGATGTAGTTAAAAGCAGGGTTTGAGGGAAATTTATAGTTTTAAATCCTTACAATACAAAATAAAAAGAAATTGTCTAAAATTAATTATCTAAGTTTTCATCTGAAGAAACTAGAAAAAAAAAAAGAGCAAATTAAAACCCAGATTGAAGGGAGAAAATAATAAAGAAGAGCAATTTAAAAAAAGAAAATAGAAAAAAGACAAAATACCGATAATCTTTGAAACAATTTTCTCTGTTCTTTTGTTGTCTCTTCCTGTTCTGGATTTCTGATAACCATAAGTTATTCTTCTTTCTGTTGTTCTACATAACTCTTAGGCTTTCTTCAGATTTTTTCATTCTTTTTTCTGATTTTTTCTAGCATACTTGTTGTTGAATGCTGTCAAGTCAGTTCCAACCCAAAGCAACCCTGTTTAGGGTTTCCAAGGAGCAACTGGTGAGCTTGACCCGTCAACCTTGTAGTTCAAAGTGGCTCTTCAGTCCAGCACATTAGCATACAGCACCACACCAAGACTCCTAGCATACTAGTATTGAGGAATTTATCTCCAAGCTCAATAATTTTGGGTATCCATTGCTTTGAATCTCCTTCTTTGTCCTTTCAATGCACTGTCCATTTCTGAAATCTTAGTATTAAACTCCCGGATTTCTAATAGCAGGTTTTATTTTGTTTCAAAATTTGCATTTCTTTTGTATATTTGTTCTTGTAGTGTTTTCCTGAATTCTCCTAACTTTTTTTTTTGGTGTTTTTCCTGCTTTCCTCAGTCTGTCTGTCAGTCCTTTGAAGGTACCTAAATACCATTGTTTTGAATTATTTCTCAGGTAGTTTCATTACCCTTTCTTCCTCAGAAATGTTTTCTGGCTCTGCATCTTGGTCACACACACACATACATAAGAAAACAGAATAGACAAATAAGCAACCAACAATGAAAACAGAAGAAGGAAAAAAGCAGGCAGTAGTCACATACAAGGAGTCCTGGTGTGGCGCTACGCAAAACTGTTTGAACTGCAAGGTCAGCAGTTCAAGCTCACCAGTCGCTCCTCAGAAACCCTATGCAGGCTCACTATGGGTCATAACCGACTTGATGGCACTTAACAACAATAACAACAATCACATACAAAGAATATAAAACGAGAGACAGAAAGATGGATCTGTAGAAGAGAAAAATAAGAGAGAAAATAGAAGGAGTCAAAAAAATCCACTTAGAAAAACCAGGGAGAGGGAAGCTGCAAAGAAAGAAGGAAAAATAAAAAACAAAGATAGAAAGGATAAAATTCAAGGGAATGGAAAGATAGGAGAAGAAAGAGCAAACAAACAGACATAATGAAAGGAAAAAAAACAAAAACAACCTCCCCCCAAACCAGTGCATTTGTTGTACCTGGAGAGGAGAAAGCTTTGGGGGCACTTGCCAGCCAGGGAGCTCGTGAGGTGGATGCATGAGGGATATGGCAGTGGAGTTCCTGACCCTAGATGGAGTTTCTACAGACCTAGGTTTTATCTGTGTTCAGCGCACTCAATCAAGTAGTTTGTGAAGGCCTTTGGTGTAACTGGTTTCAGTGTCTGTTAGGACCACAGGGCAGCTGGGGCCAACGTGGCTGGCTATGAGGGTTACTGCTGAACTAATGCTGGTCTGGTGGCTCTGGGGGTGCTGTGTATACAGCCTAGCCCATTTGAATCCAGGCACCAAAGTGGTGCAGCTGGCCCCCACATCACAATGGCATGAACTGTGGGGCAGTCTGTGCTGGGGGTGCATGAGGACGGGGGCTGGTTACCAGGGGAGTATAGGGGGAAAAAGAAGGAATTGTACCTTTCCTGTTTCCTGTGTGAATCTGCTCTGCCAGGCCACCTTCTGTCACCAAAGCTGCTCACAAAAAGTTCAAGATTGTCATGCTATGTCTGGCCACTGTTCACCAGTCAGTCTCCCTCTGTAGCCATCCCTGCTCAGCTTCTCCTCCAAGCAAGCATTCAATCTACTTCTCTAACTTTTCCTCTGAAATTCAGAATTCCAGGATTTGGACCTGTGTCTGTTTTATTTGGTCTCTGGTATCTTTGTTGTAGAGTGTCAATCTAGTGTGTGTGCCTAGTCCACCATCTTGCCGAAAGTCAGCTGTCTATACATCTAACAAGACAAATTTGTTTGATCTTCTGGCACTCCATGGCGTACTCAATATTCTTCACGAACATATACTTCAATGGTATAAACCTCTATGAGGAGACTGAAAATACTATGGTTTGGGTTAGGTGCGTGCTGTTGTTAAGTGTTGCCAAGTCGGTTCTGACCCATAGTGATAGGTGAAATTGAACCACCAACCTTCCAATTCAAACCGACCTTGCAGTCCAGTGTGTTAGCCCACAGCACCACACCAGGAACCAGGACTCCAGGTGTTGTTAGTTCTCAATTATTGCTGTTTAGAACTTTAGATAGATCTTTTGAAGCAGATCTGCTAAAAGCAAGAGAAGATTTGATTTCTTGGCTGACTCCATGGGTGTTGTTTGTGGATCCAAGTAAAATGAAATCCTTCACAACTTCAGAAGATTGATAACTGAAAAGATTCTTCATTTACCATGCTGTTGCTTATTGATCCAGTTGTGAAGGTTTTGGGGTTTTTTTGCTTCATATGTTGTGGTGTAATCCATACTGAACGCTGATGTAGTCTTTATTCTTCCCCAGTATGTGCTCCAAGTCCTTTGGGCTTTCCGCAAGCAAAATTGTATCATCTGCATATCTCAGATTATTAATGAGTCTTCCTCCAATGTTGATGCCACATTTTCTTCATATAATCCAACTTCTTGGACTATTTGCTCAATATACAGATTTAATAAGTATGGTGATAAGGATATAACCTTGATGTATATCTTTCCTGATTTTAAGCCTTACAGTATCCCCTTGTTTTGTTTGAATGACTGCTTCTTTGTCTATATACAGGTTCCACTTGAGCACAATGATGTGTTCTGGAATTTCCATTCTTTGCAATGTTATCCATAATTTGTTATGACTCACACAGTTAAATGCCTCTGCATGGTCAAGAAACATGGTAAACATCTTTCTGGTGTTCTCTGCTTTCAGCTAAAATCTATCTGACGTCAGCACTAATAATGTCCTCTTCTTAATCTGGTTTAAATTTGACAGTTCCTTGTCAAGTTATCGCTGCAGCCATTTTTAAATTACCTTCAGCAAAATTTTACTTGCATGTGATACTAATGATGTTCAAGAATTTCTACATTCTGTTGTTCACCTTTCTTTGGATGGGATGCAAATACAGATGTCTTCCTGTCAGTTGGTCAGGTCACTGTGTTCCAGATTTTTTAATGTAGATGAGAGAATGCTTCAAGCGTTGTATCCATATTGTTGTTTAAAACATCTGAACTAGTATTCTGCAGCTCTTGGAGCTTGTTTGTTTTTTTGCCAGTGCTTTCGGGGTATCTTGGACTTCTTTATTCAGTACCATCAATTCTTGGTCATATGCTGCCTTCTGAAATGGTTGATTGTCAACCAGTTCTTTTCAGTACAAGGACTCTGTGTTCATTCCATCTTTTTGTTTTTGTTTTTATTTTATTTTTTCACATCACTCAATTTTTGACCATAGAATTCCATAGTTTTGCAACTCAAGGCTTGAATGCTTTCTTCTACTCTTTCAGTTTGATAAATACCAAGTAAGTTCTTCCCTTCTGGTTTTCTAGGACTTTGTACATTTTATTATAATACTTGATTTTGTCTTCTCAAACTCCTCTTTGAAATATGTTCAACTCTTTTACATCAACATTCTCTTTACATTCAAGTGCAAGTTTCAGAGTCTCTTTCTGGCATCCAGTTTGGTCTTTTGTTTTTTTGTCTTTTTAATGACCTTTTCCTTTGTTTTTGTTTTTTAATTTAAGGTTTTATTGTGGATTGAGTGAAAGTTTACAGGGCATATCATCAGTTTTACATTCAACAAATCATACACCTTGTTTCATTACACTGATTATAATCCCCTCCATGTACCATCAGTTAACAGTATTTCTCTCTATCCATTT
>NW_006408570.1:13451654-13475704 GCF_000296735.1 Chrysochloris asiatica
AAAAAAAAAAAAAAAAGTATTCTCATATAATTTGATGAACTTGACCTACACCTATGGAAGCAGTAGCTCAAAAGAGGGAACAAGTCCTAACAGCAAGAATCATTCCCATCCCCTCCACACACAGAGTAGACAGGGATGGGCAACTTGGACATTGGCTACCCAAAATGGGGGGTGGGGCCTACAAAGGCAAGAAGTGACTGGTTTACAAGCTTTCAAGAGGGAACCTAGATCCAGAGGGCCTGGAGGAAAGTTAGAATCTCCAGTGTGTAGTATTCAGTCTGACTAGCCGGGGCTGACTGATGCAATGAAATGCAAACGGGTCTCTTGTGATACAATAGTGAATAATTGTTATCAGGACTGATTGTGAGGGTTGGAAATGTAAAGGTAGACATTTTATAGCAAGGAAGGGAGTGATTAACTTTTCAGTCTAGGAGCGGAGGTCCTTAGGACCATCAAGGGAGAAGAGCAGAGAGCGTGACCCTACCCAGAGAAGCAGTGATGCCTGAAATGGAGCCAGAGATGATGATGTGGAGTGATGGAGCAGCTGGAGACTTTAGATCCAGATAGGGAAAGCGACTGTGTGCTGAAGACCTTGGGGGCACGGGGGAAGGATTGCATGGAGGGATTGTAACCATGGCAGTGATACTATATACGATAGAATGAATATAAAACCAGTGTTCTCCCATGTAAACTATCACATAATTCACAATAAAGCATTAAAAAAAAAAACACCTTATTCTCGTTGGAATTCAACTTTAAATTTTAAGATTTCGCTGCATTCGTTCACCTCACAGTATGTCCATCTACTTCTCATGAATGCTTTCTGCTTTTATATTATATTTTAAGTATGACTTTTCCACCCAGGCCAAAGGTTAGTTACTAGACTTATAGGACAGACCCAAAGAAAATGTGGTAAGGATTCAATTTTGTGAGGGAATGTTGATGGTTTGATTAGGTAGGATACAATACTCAGAATTAGAGGGAAACTTGGCTAAGAGCAGAACCAGTTTTAAGGATAGAAGCATCATTCATATTATGTACTGCAAGGAGCTCTGATAGCATAGTGGTTACGAATCGGGCTATGAACCTCAAGGTCAGCAGTTCAAAACTACTAACTGTTCTGTGGGAGAAAGATGAGGCTTTCTGTTCCTGTAAAAGATTTTTAGCCTTGGAAACTCTGTACAGGGTCACTATGAGTTGGAACCGACTCCACAGCACATAACCACCCTCACTGCAGAGTTGTAGCCACCAGGAATTCTTTATGTGTTTTGAATCTCAGTGATTAAGTGAGGCAGCATCACAATTGCCCCATTATTGTTGGGAATTGCTTGTACTCTTGTTTCCTGTGTGCATATCCTCCTTGCCCATTTTTGTTGTTGTTGATGTTAAGTGCTGTCCAATGGACTCTAACCCATAGCGACCCTGAATAGGATTTCTGAAGAGCAGCTGATGAGCTTGAACCACCGACCTTGCAGTTTAGATGTCTTTGCAGTCTGGTGCATTAACCCACAGCTCCACGCCAGGACTCCTGCATATTTTTGGAATTTGCTATATTTGATAGTTACATTATCTGCATTTCCTGGTATTTTCTCTCTTTTTACTTGAATTCTTGTTATTGTTGTTGTTAAGTGCTGTGGAGTTGGTTATAACTTATAGCGACCCCTGTATAGGGCTTCTGAGGAGCAGCTGATGAGTTTGAACCACTGACCTTGTGGTTCAGACTGATCTTGAGATCCAGTGCTTTATCCTGCAGCACCACACCAGGACTCCTTTTACTTGAGTAGGCGATTGTTTTTTGATGGTTTGTTTGGGTCTGTATCTCTTAAAATAATAGGAAATAATAAAGAGCTGGCAAATTTGGACCCTAAGGTTTATTGTTGCAGAAACTAAAGTCTAAAGCCATCATAAATTATCAGAGATATAAAATAACTGAATGTGCATAGCTACACTCAGTTTCTCTTACTTTTTGCCGTGTTACAATGAACTTTTTTGAGTTCATGGTCTCTGCTTAGGCTTTCCCTCTTCCTTATTATTTAGTACTTTTACCTAGAAGTCTCCTTCTGGTTAGACGCTTCTTGAGTGTTTCTTCTCAGAACTGTATCTTCCCTATATTAAAAAAGGGGCATGGCCTTCCTAGAACTTAGTTTTTCTTACCAAGATTTTTTTGTCAGTTAGCATTTTAAAAATAAGTATTACAAGATCTGTACCGTTTCCAGTAAAATTATAACTTTGTGCCATAGTGGGCATTCAGCATTTGTTGAATTAATTAAAGGTGCTAAAATTTTTAATTCAGAATTGAATAATGCCAGATTTTTGGAGTCATAGGAAAGGGATCAGTGAATCCCAGGAGACTAAAGACAAAGATCATACATTCCCAGCGGTTGGTTTTGTAGCTCTGCAGTCTGACAACAGTGAGCCCCTAGTTACTGGGTCATGTTATTTAAGAAGAGGAATGTGAATGCCACTCATTAACACAATTTATTTAATGCCTGGAGTAAGCTAGGCATTGTGCTGATGTTAGGAGCCTTGGTAGCACTGTGGGTTAGGCATTGGGCTGCTAACCACAAGGTCAGTGACTCAAACCTACCAGCTACTCCAAGGGAGAAAGAGGAGACAATCTGCTTCTGTAAAGCACTGGACTGCTAACCACAAGGTTGGCAGTTCAAACCCACAAGTCTTTCCTTGGAAACCCCATATAGGGTGGTTCTGAGTCAGAACTGATTCCGTGGCACTTAGTAACAACAACAGCAAATATTTATAGTCTCAGAAACCCTAGGGAGCAGTTCTGCGCCGTCCCGTAGGCTCTTTAGAAGTCAGAATCGCCTTGATGACTGTGGGTTGGATTTGGTGGGTGCTGATGTTGGGATACAGTGGTAAACCAAGATAGAAACTGTGACTGTCCTTGTTGTGCTGACCTTCCAAGTTCCTCAAGAAAATTGCTGTTTAGCTAGAGGGAGCTGGGTCTCTCACCTTCTTCTTCCTTCTCTGTCTCGCCTTCATTTCTCAAACCAGATTTATTTTGTTTATTTTCTTTATGATTCTGTTACACTTTGCTACATTCTGTAACATCATTAACTCGACGTGTTAATTGTTTACACACTGTGAACCCCTGGGCCCCAGGAATTAAGTGAGGCAAGGTCAGAGTTACACCATTATCGCTGTGAATTGTATTTTATATATTGCTGGGCATTTTATCTCTTATATCACAGGATACTGGAATCGCTTATATGTCTGCTTTTCCAGGCTGTCTTTTCAGTTATCCTGCCTAGTATGAAGCAGAGTGCCTGGCATATATATGGTTGGTACCAAGATAAGTTTTTTCATTGACTAAAGTCAGACTGTAATACAGCATGTCACAGTCTTTTTCATGTTCTGGCACGTAGGAAATACTGAAGAGGCTGAACCTTCTGGAGGCCTCTAACTGGGATTTTCATTGCCTGTGTTCCTCTACAGCTGTGCTAGGGACGGAGGGATCAGCTTCTCAGCAGAGCTGCTGCCTGTGCAGGGCTCCATGAACTCTCTCCAGAAGCTCTAGATAGCCCTGTGTGCTTCTAGAGCTCTTTGGATCTGGAAGTTATAGTCACAGGGAATAGGTTTGTGGCAATGGGGATAAAGAGCAGGGTCATGTAAGAATAAAGACTGAACTAAGAATCTAGGCATTTTAGCCAGTTGCCTGAAGGAGAGTAAGGTTTGACCTTTTTCTCTAGGTTAGCTTTGGAAGCTGGGACTTGAGTCTTTGAAAGGGCACTACTTTCTGTGAAAGTCCCTTCTTTCTATTTTTTTCCTAGCCTAGCCTTTCAAAACACCAAATGCAAAAGGTAGTTGGTTGTACAATCCTGTGAACATACTGAAAAAATCACTGAACCCTCTGTTCCTTGATATGTGTGGGCTTCTCCGTGGAGCAGCTCACAACATGGTACCTGGCTTCCCTCAGAATGAGAGAGCAAGAGACAATGAGCCCAATGGAAGCCCCAGTCTTTGAAAAAACTGAATCCTAAAGCAACTTCCCATCACTTTTACTGCATTCTATATTAGACATGAGTCACTAGATTAGCCCATAGGGAAGGGGATTTTACAACAACTTGAATACCAGGAAGCAGGAATCATTGGGGGCTGTCTTAAAGGCTGCCTACCACAACATTCCTCTTGGAAAGTTCTATGTAATATATATTTTAGATTAGAATTTATTTTTACTAAGAAATGCATAACAGCTCTTGAAAAAAGTTAGTGATGCCCAAAGATGTAATAGATGAAGGATTGGAGAACGATATATTCTGTTGTCATACCACTTTTAGCTGTTGTCCAACTACCCCTGCAGCCTGGCCTTTGTCTGTGCTCCCCCACTTCAACAGCTGGGGGAGCAGGGGGAGGGTGTTGATACAACCCAGAATGTGCAGCTCTATCACTTTGGCTCATAGCCCATTTGCTAAAGGACGTAGTCCTGTGGCCACACCTAGCTACAAAAGAGGTTAGGAAATTTATTTGGTTGGATAGTCATTAGTTCAGCAACTCAGTTACAAATTACATTCTTATGGAAGAACGAGATAATACATATTAGGGGAAATGCTAGAAGTCTGCCAAAGGCTCTCAGTAGCATTAAAATGGGCACCACACAACCATGCACTCATGCATGGCTTTTGTACTCACAGGTAAGTAAAACTGTGTCCTTATTCAAAGTCTCTCACTCATAATTTGGACAGAATTCTTACTTACTTGGTTATAGAGCTTCCCAAACCACTACAGATGAGGAGAAAGTATGGCGAGAAGAAGGCATCTTGACAGTTGCAAAAACTGAGAGCAGAATGTCCAGAAACGAATAAGGACAGATACAAGGCCAAGGAAAAACTAAGCCGGCCATTCAGAGGAATTTGATACAGGGACAAACAGTCTTGTGAACTTTAGTAGCCCCAAGGCATTGCTCATTTAACAACGTTGTTGCTCTTAAGTGCTGTCAAGTCGATTCCGACCCTTAGTGACCTTGTGTAGGGTTTCCGAGGAGCAGCTGGTGAGCTTGAACTGCCAACCTTGCAATTCAAACAGCGTTGCAGTCTGGCACATTAACGTACAACACCACACCAGGACTCCTTAACAACATTGTTGTTGTTAAGTGCCATCGAGTCAGATCCAACCTATAGCGACCCTATACAGGGTTTCCAAAGAGTACCGCCAACCTTGCAGTTCAAATGGCTTTGCAGTCTGGCACATTAACCCACAGCGCCACACCAGGACTCCTTAACAACATTACCACATAGTAAATTTTCAGATTTAGGAATGAAGATCCAGAGTCTTCCATTGTGGTTAAAAGAGAAAGCATTTTGGCACTCTGAAAGAGTTAAATTTATCAATTATCTGGAAATTTTACTTAAATAGAATGTTCCATACAAATGATTCTGTCAAATAAAGGAGAGGTCCCTCTGTTCATAGTACTCTTTACCTATATCTAATCACCACATGATTTGTAGAGGCAAATCCTTTATGAATTCCATTTCTGGAGTCTACAATTATATATTCTCTGAGTGGGCTTAACACTGATAGTTCTTTCTTGCAGGGAGAGTGCCTATATTAGCCAGTGCCCAAATATTTTAAATTAGAAATATGGAGCAGTTACTTCCCATCCTGTAAAAAGTATAGAACTTTCTGGCTTCAGAATATTATTGCAGGTATAGGCTTGTCAAGAGTTTTCCAGTTCTCATATATTTTAAGCTAACTGGCACCCTTGCACATTGCACAGACACATTATGAACGTTCTTTCCTGTTTGTCAATCTGACAAGCCCTTACTTATTCAAGACCCAGATACATCACCAAAGAAACTAGAAAATCAGAGACTCAAACAATTAGTCCACAGGACTAATGAACCACGTGAACCACAGCCTCCACTGTTGTGAGACCAGAAGAGCTAGATGATTCCCAGCTACCACTTCTGCCTTCTCTGATCAGGATGACGATAGAAGGAAAGGGGGCAGAGGTGGAACTAAAGCAAAATTTAAAACCTAATAGAGACTTGTAGAACTCCCGAGTCTGTGGCCTTTAGATACCCTTCAAGCCTGGAATGGAACTCACCCCCAAAGATCAACATTCAATCAAATAATAAACAGGCTTATAAAGTTAATAATAACACCAGGAGAAAGGTAATTCTCAGTACAATCAATCTTACGAGACCAAAAATAAACTGTAAAGACAGGAAAAGACAAATAATACGAGAAGCTGGATTCTATGAAGGAAAACGTGGCATCAGGATTGGAGGAAGACTTATTAACCTGAGATATATGCAGATGATACAACCTTGCTTGCTGAAAGTGAAGAGGACTTAAAATATTTACTGATGAAGATCAAAGAGCACAGCCTTATGTATGGATTACAACTCAACGTAAAGAAAACAAAAATCCTCACCACTGGACCAATAAACAACATTCTTATCAATGGAGAAGAGATTGAGGTTGTCAAGGACTTCATTCTTCTTGGATCAACTATCAACACTCACGGAAGCAGCAGTCAAGAGATCCGACAACGTATTGCATTGAGCAAATCTGCTGCACAGGAACTTTTTAAAGTATTGAAGAGCAGAGATGTCAGCTTGAGGACTAAGGTGCGCCTGACCCAAGCCATGGTATTTTCAATAACCTCATATGGATGCGAAAGCTGCACAGTGAATAAGGAAGATCATAGAAGAATTGATGCCTTTGAGTTGTAGTGTTGGAGGAGAATACTGAAAGTGCCATGGACTGCCAAAAGAACCAATAAATCTGTTTTGGAAGAAGTGCAGCCAGAGTGCTCCTTGGAGGCCAAGATGGCTAAGCTTCATCTCTCCTACTTTGGACACATTGTCCGGAGAGAACAGTTGCTGGAGAAGGATGTCATGCTGGGTAAGGTGGAGGGTCAGAGAAAAAGAGGAAGACCCGCAATGAGATGGATCAGCCAGGTGACATTGATGGCGTCAAGTGTGGCGGCGGTAGTGAGGTTGGCCCAGGATTGGACATTGTTTCGTTCTGCTGTGCATGGGGTCGCTATGAGTCGGTTCCGACTCGATGGCACCTGACAACAACAACAACAACAACAACAGGGAGGAAGCCGGACGAGTGTTGTTACACTGAGAGGATTGCAACCAATGTTAGAAAACACGATGTGTGCAAATTGTTGGATGGAAAACTTATTTCTTCTGTAAACTTTCACCCAAACTACAAAAGAAAAGTCAACAAGAAAGTAATAACAAATTATATTGCGCTTGTAATGCATGATCCATAAAATGAAAAATTAATTAATTAGACCATCAAAATGCACATTTGTTTTGTAAAAGACCATATTAACAGGTTGGAAAGGCAAACTATACATTGGGAAAAAGTGATTGTAAACCTTGTATCAGATAAATTACTAGTATCTAGAATATATAAGGAGTCCTGGTGTGGCACTGTGGGCTAATGTGTTTGATTGCAAAGTCGTTTGAACTGCAAGGTCAGTGGTTGAAGCTCACAAGCTCCTCTTTGGAAACCCTATATAGGGTCGCTATGGGTAAGAATTGACTTGATGGCACTTAACAAAAACAACAACACAGGGTTACTATGAGTCGGAACCAACTCAGTGGCACTTAACAACAACACATAACAACAAGAATATGTAAAGAATTCTCAAAACTCAGCAGTAAAAACTTAAATCCAATTAGAAAATGAGCAAAGATATGAGGTGTTTCAGTAAAGAAGATATATGCAAGAGGACTTCAAAAGTTTGTGGAAAAATAGAATTGAGAGATAATGGATTCTTTTCCATGAACTTTTGAAGCCCCCTCATAAGGCAAACAATGTTCAACATTATTAGCTATTAGAGACATACAGATGCCGATTGAAACCACATAAGAAACACCTATTGTTATTAGGTACCTTTGAGTCGATTCTGACCCATAATGACACTGTATAGGGTTTCATAGGAGCAGCTGGTGAGCTTGAACCACTGACCTTGCAGTTTAGACGACTTTGCAGTCTGATGCATTAGCCCACAGTGCCATACCCAGGACTCCACACACCTATTAGAATAGCTAAAATTAAAAAAATGGTGACAACAAATGCTGGCAAAGATACAGAGAAACTGGGATGTCAGTGACAACTGACAGTTTCTTAAAACAAACAAACAACTAAAGATAAGATACAACAACTATATACGCAGTAATGGTACTACACTCGTGATTATATATCCCAGAGAAATGGAAACTGAAAAGTTCATGCCAAAACCTGTACACAAATATTTATAGCAGCTTTCTTGGTTTATTTGTTTTATTGGGTACCATTGAGTCAGGTTGACTCATAGCAACCCTATGTACAACAGAACAAAATATTGCCTGGTCTAGCATCATCCTCATAATTGCTATTATATTTGAGGCCACTATTGCATCCACAGTGTCAGTCCATTTGCTTGAGGGTCTTCCTCTTTTTTGCTGACCCTTTACCAAGTATGATGTCCTTCTCCAGGGACTGATCCCTCCTGATAGCATGTCCAAAGTACTTAAAATGAAGTCTCACCATCTTCTCTTCTGAGACGCATTCAAGTTGTACTTCTTCCAAGACAGATTTGTTCATTTTTCTTGTACTCCTTGATATATTTGATCGTCTTCACCAACACCATAATGCAAAGGCTTCAGTTCTTCTTGTTTAGTGCCTTCGAGTTGATTCCAACCCATAGCGACCTGTATAGGCTTTCCAAGGAGCAGCTGGTAAGCTTGAACCAACGACCTTGCAGTTCTAATGACTTTGCAGTCTGACCAAATTAACCCACAGTGCCACATCAGGACTCCTCAATTGTTGTTGTTGTTGTTAAGTACCGTGGAGTCGGTTCCGACTCATAGTGACCCCTGCACAGGGTTTCCGAGGCTATAAATCTTTACAGGAGTAGAATGCCTCATCTTTCTCCCGCAGAACCACAGATAGTTTCGAACTGCTGACCTTTGAGGTTAGCAGCCTGATTCATAACCACTACGCTACCAGAGCTCCTTTCAATTCTTCTTAGGACTTCCTTATTGTCCAGTTTTCATATGCATATGAGGGCATTGAAAAGATCCTCCTGGGTCAGGCACACATGACCTCAAAGTGACATCTTTGCTCTTTACCACATTAAAGAGGTCTTTTGCAGCAGATTTGTCTAATGCAATACATCGTTTGACTTCTTGACTGCTGCTTCCATGGCATTGACTGTGGACCCAAGTAAAATGAAATCCTTGACAACTTCAATCTTCATTTGTTTCATTTGTTATGCTATTGCTTATTGGTCCAGTTATGAGAATTTTTATTTTTATTATGTTGAGGTGTAATTCATACTGAAGGTTAAAGTTTTATCTTCATCAGTGCTTCAAGTTCTCTTCACTTATCTGCAAGCAAATTTGTGTCATGTGCATATCCCAGGTTATTAATGAGCCTTCCTCCAATCCTGATGTCATCATCTTCTTCTTATAGTCCAGCTTCTTGGATTATGTGCTCATCATTCAAATTGAATAAGTATGGTGAAAGAATACAACCATGACATACACCTTTTTAAAATTTTAAACCATGCTATATCTCCTTTTCTGTTTGAAGGATAACTTCTTAATCTATGTGCAGGTTTCTTATGAATACAGTTAAGTGTTCTGGAATTTCCATTCTTCACAATGTTATCCATAATTTGTTTTATCCACACAGCTGAATACCTTTGCATTGTTAATTAAACTCAGGTAAACATCTTTTTTGGTATTCTCTGCTCTGAGCCAATATCCATCTGGTATCAGAATTGATATTCCCTCATTCTACATCATCTTCTGAATATGCTTAAATGTTGGGCAGTTCTCTGTTGATGTATTGCTGCCACCATTTTTTAATCTCACTTGGGTGTGATATTAATGATATTGTTTAATAATTTCCACATTCTGTTGGATTTTTCTTTGGAATGGAAATAAATGTGAATCTCTTATAGTTGTCATCCAAATTTCTTGGCATGAGTGAGTATCAATTTGTTGAAATGTCTCAATGTTGAATTGGCAGTTGAATATGAGAGGTCTTCAAAATGTTCGTGAAAAAATGGAATGAAAAGATAATGGAATTTTTCTACAAACTTTGAGTATGTATTTTGAGTATGGCATTCAGAGAAGAGGCTTATAGGAATTCAGACTTTTTGGAGCCATTGAAGCTAAATGAACCCCTAAAACTGTTGTCCTAAAATAATCTTTAAACCTTAAACCAAACTGTCCTTTAAACTGAACAATGTTGTTGTCAGGTGCCATCGAGTTGATTCCAACTCATAGCAATAGGATTTCCGAGGAGCAGCTGGTAGATTTGAACTGCTGACCCTGTGGTTCACAATCCAGTGCTTTTCCTACAGCACCACACAGAAACCAGTTTGGCTAATTAGCAAAAAAATGCCTGCTGTAGCATTGTCCTCCTTTAAAGATCTGTCTGTATGGGGTCAAATGGGTAAATAGGATTTCCGAGGAGCAGCTGGTAGATTTGAACTGCTGACCCTGTGGTTCACAATCCAGTGCTTTTCCTACAGCACCACACAGAAACCAGTTTGGCTAATTAGCAAAAAAAATGCCTGCTGTAGCATTGTCCTCCTTTAAAGATTTGTCTGTATGGGGTCAAATGGGTAACTCTAAAAATTCGAAAGGAATCTTAGAAGGCAATGAGTTTATGTAATGGTGGAGGAACAACTCCGAAAAGGAGAGTGAAAATGATTGTCTAACTTGAAAAACTATACATGTAGAAATTGTTGAATTGCTGTCTGTTCTGTTCTGCATATTTTCGCATAACAAAATATATATTATTTTTTAAAATTAGAATTTGTCAGTATTAGAGTCTTCGTGTGGCGCTGTGGGTTAATGTGCCAGACTGCTAAGCCGTTTGAACTGCAAGGTCGGCAGTTCAAGCTCACCAGAATTCTGCTCCTCAGAAACCCTTTGCAGGGTTGCTATGGGTCAGAACCGACTCAACGGTACTTCACAACAACAATATGGCATTTAAGGCCACAAAACTAGATGAGATCTTCAGAGGTGACATAGAATAAAGAAACCTGTAACCTGAGCTCTGTGGACAACCCTTTAGAATTTCAGAGGCAAGAAAGAGGTAGAGCAACCAGCAGAAGCTGAGAAGGTGGCAAGAAAAGATGAGGCAAACTAAGCCTTGTAAGGTCTTGAAAGCCATATTTTTCTTCAAGAGGAGTGAGCAAACTAACTCCTGTGTATAGGTCAAGTAAGCTACAAGGATTGAGAATGGACCATTGAGTTTAACGAAGTGAAGTCAATTCCACAGCAGAGAGAAAGAAGTCTGGTTGTCAAGTTACTCAGTGCTTCATTATAAGGACAAAATGAAGTTTTAAAAGTTTTGTTTTTAAAATGTTATTTTTAACTCATTTTTTATCTAAGAACTAGTTTGTTTCATTAAGAAACGTGGACTAACGGATCTTCAGTGAAACAAACTAGTTCTTAGATCAGAAATTAGTTGAACGTGGTGGTAGTGATGGTATGCCGTCCAGTCTGTTCCAAATCATAGTGACCCTGTAGTGGGTTTCTGAGGCAACAAATCTTTATGGAAGCAGAGAGCCTCATCTCTCTCCCTTGAGGTGACTGGTAGATTTGAACTGCTGTCCTTGCAGTTAGCAGCCCTATGTGCAACCACTACACTACCAGGACTTCTTGGGTTAGAGAGTAGATACATGTTAACATAGGTGACAGGGCAGGCATACACAACAAGAGGGAAGTTAGCAGAGGAAAGAAAGGAGTGCAAGAGTTAAAGACGACCGAGGTGGCTCTGTAGGATAAACACTAGACTGCTAACCACAAGGTCAGTGGTTCAAATTCACTAGTCAATCCTTGGGAACTCTATTTAGGGTTGCTCTGAATTGAAACCCACTCCATGACACTTAACAATTGTTAATTGTTCATGGAGGGGGTTACAGTCATTGCAATGAGGCAAAGTATGTGATTTGTTGAATGTAAAACTGATAATCTGCTCTGTAAACCACTCAATTCACAACAAAAAAGTTTTTTTTGAAAAAAAAAGAAGTGAAATAGCATCTTTAAAATAATCTTTTTCTTTCTTTCTTCGCCATCATTTGAGTACTGCTACCTTTCATCTTCACTGTCTTCTCCTAAGACTTCTGGGATCAAGAGAGTCCTGGCTAAGAAACAAAAGTAGAATCTCGTTGCTCAATGGATTTGAATGGAAATGGGGCTAATTCCAGGAGAAGACACTGGGTCTTTAGGAGTCGCACATGTGATGTCACACATATGGTACCTAGGTTCTGGCTCTCTACCAGATGACATTCAATTTTGTCAAGATCTGCTTAATTGAACAGTCTGGTTTCTTCCTTTGCATTTATCCTTCCACATTGTTGTTGTTGTAAAGTGCCGTCGAGTCGGTTCTGACCCATAGCGACACTGTTGTAAATCAGGCTGCTGACTTCAAGGTTAGAAGTTAGAAACTACCAGCAGTTCTACAGGAGAAAGATGAGACTTTCTGCTCTGGTAAAGATTTATAGCTTCGGAAACCTTATGCGGGGTTGCTGTGAGTAGGAACCGACTCTACACACTACCACCACCACCAATAAATATGTGTGATCTTTGGTTTGAAAAAAAAAACCCCAAATCTTTTAAAACTTCATTTTGCCCTTATCATGAGCCATTGTGTAGCATAACAACCAGAATTCTTTCTCTCTCCTGTATGGAGGTCTTATAGAGGTCTTTTCATCATGGAAGGACAGAAAAGTCAGTTACCATCAATTTTGCAGCGTTAATTATAATTTGTGGAGAAGAATAGATCTTTTAAATTATATATATTTAGTTTATTTGATATGTATATACATATAATTTCCTCATTCAAAAAAACCTTTCTCATATAATGATCCCTTCATATATTTTTTCTTGAATGTACATATAAATAATTTTCCTGCTAAAACTAGCATTTTGGATAATCCAACAGAGTTAATAGGGAGAAAACCTTTACTACTGGAAGGTTCTGTGGTGCAGCGTATTTAATATCCGTGACAACTCAAGAATTTTAAGCAGACTTGCTTCCTTGTCTGGAATCTGCCGGCACCAGTATGTCTCTACTGGCTAGCCCTGTAAAGTACTATTTCAGCCAAAACTGTGCTAATGATGGTCGACCAAATTTTAACAGGATATTTTTAAGTCTTGATATTCTTAGGTTCTTTTAAAAAAAAAATCATCCCCCCATTTCTTTCAAAAGCTGCCACTCTAAAATATGTGGCAATTAAAAAAAAAAGAGGTCTGAAATTGCTTTATAGCCTTGATGAAACAAAGACTGGTGTGTTGGTGTGGCTGCAGGGAGCTCTGCACTGCCTTTGTATGATTTCAGAGGTGAATTTCGATGGCTGGAAGATAGATGGGTGCCAGATGCAGTTTGACATAGATTCAGGCAGCTGCTTCTGGGCTAGGTTTCATTAGCTGGTAAGTGCGCCAGCAGAAGCAGCAGAGCAAGGCCCAAATGCCAAAATGATAGTGAGACTAGTGGAACAATACAATATTCACTAAGTGATTTTAATCTCAGAGATTAAATGTCACCCAATCAGTTTCCAGGTTTTAAAAACCACCATGTGTGAAGCCAATAAGGGAAGACCAAAATCTTTCTTTAACCACTGGGGGAAAAAGTTCTGCTTTTTTTTTTTAAGGGGTGGGGTGTGTAGGTTGGTTAGTTAGAAAGAAAGAAACAGAATTGTAAACCTGAGTCAGTAATATTCATTTTAAGAATCATATGTCAGTATCCCCAAAACACATACCATAGTCAAAAAAATATTTTCATTATTACAACCCGACAGACATAGCCAATATCTGTTTATCTATCTATCTACCTACCTGCTTGCCTATCTACTTTGAAAGACTTTAAATAACATTCATCAAAGACAGATCAACGTAGGTAATATTTAAGAACGCATGTTTAGAAGTATGTACTGGCATCTTTTTTTAAAAGTATTATTTTGTTAGAGATCCCCATGTAAATAAAACTTGGGTCTCTTATAATAACACCTAAGCTTAAGCCTGATGTGTTTGAAAAACAGTAGCCAGTACGTCTGTTGAAAGACCTGAGTTCCAGCGTTAGCTCTGTCACTGGTCTCTGTGACTGTGAGCAGTAATTAACAACTCTGGGCCTCAGTTTCTTCATCTTAAAATGAAAGGCTTGGATTAGCTCCCCAGGCCTCTTTCAGCTTTTAAAGTTTTCCCTACCCTGCTACAGCCATATCCCTCGTTCTTCAAAGAAAGAAGTTCCAAAAAGAGAACATATTTCTTTGGTGTTGAGACCTTATAATCGGCATAACTAGTGGGGAATGTGTCCCCAAACACATCATTGTGAATGTAAAAACAATAAGGTTCTGTGAAGGAGTTTTGCTCTCTAATTACTTATGGGGTCATAATTAATTATGAAACTAACTCCAGAACTCCCCCTCTTTTATTTCAACTCATGTGTTTTCTCTACTGAGAAAGGGAACCTTTATTTGGAATATTATTTAAACTTACTAAATTTACCTTTGCTTTTCTGAAGTGAGTATTATGATCTAATTCATCAGTGATGCAGCCACTCATTTTTCATATTTTTTGTTAGAATTAGCACAAAATAAATTGATTGGGCATGTACATATTTGAAATCTAGACATTTAACCAGCCCATGAGCTTTTCTTATATACTCTTACTAAGCTAATATGTCACGTATAATAGCTCTGAGGTAATCCACAAGGTTTTTTTTCCTTACGTATGAGTGTTCGACTCTCTTAATAACACTGAGAGTTATGTATGTACTCAGAGTAGTATATTGCTTAGTAATAATGTTGTAACACTATAATTTTTCCAAGTCTACAAAATGGTTAAACATTTAGAAATAAGCCCTCTCTGGGTTAGAAACTTTGTATGTTCAAGAGCAAATAATAATGTTAATTAATAACTATAAGATACCCTACTGAGTTTGAATATGTTCTGGACATGAATATGTTACATACATGTTCTCTGAAAGTTTAATTCCTTTGGGGCAAAATTACCCACTTGTGAACTTATACTTGAGTTAAAGTAATAAAATCTTACATGGCTTTGTTGTTGTTGGTTGCTGGTGAGTTGATTCTGACTCATGGCGACCCCATGTATGCAGAACACAACTGCTCCATTGAGTGTTCAAGGCTGCACCCTTCCAGAAGCAGATAACCTGGGCTGTCTTCCGAGGTGCCTCTAGGATAGCTTAGAACTGCCAACCTTCTGACTAGACTAGCAGTTGAGTGCTTTACCGTTTGTGCCACCCAGGTACTCCACATGGCTCTAGTTCATCCCAGTCTTTCGGAGTTGTTTTGCAATGACCAAAGCTTCCCCTCACTCCCGCTTCCCTTCTTTTCTCCCTCCCTTCCTTATTTAGTCTAGAACTGACAACTTGACCATGTTGACCTAAATATTTAGACCTTTTGTCTCTATGTTTCACTGCACATACCACTCACTGGGTAACACTCGCAGACCTCTTTGATAAGAGATAGGAATTGAGTTAATGAGGAGTCTGTTCAGGACACTCGATTTTGGTGACTCTAAATAGATTCCGGTTGCATTTCTCTGGCTCAGCCTTTAAAAGCCCATATAACTTTTCTTAATCCCTGAATTTACTTCATTTCTATGACCTGCTTTATGTTTCCAGGGATCTGGTCCTCCTCAGTCTTAAAAGAGATGTTGTGAGGAGACAGTGCGTCCGTGGGGTGGGGCTGCGGGGAGGTGTGTAAAGTGTAGGATTTGGAGTACTTCATCCTCAGAGTTGCTCATGGCCTGGTGAGATCCGTGTCTGCTCACAGAGTTGCTGGCAGGATGTAGTGGGGTAGTGTGTGCAATACATCTAGCATAGTATTAGCACTGCACTCATTCTGTATTTATTTCTTTCCTTTACTATACCATATTCCCAGGAAAAGTTCTCATTTGATCTTGTGTTCGTATGTGTACAAAGCATATGGCGGTTCTCAGAGAAAAGTTATGTAAGCTCATGCCATGATGGTAATTACTATTAACAACCAACTAGTATAAAGTCATTTCAATTATTAATAATATCTTGCCATTTTCCCCATAATAAAATAATAAATTCTACTCTGACTCTCACCATTTATGATCAATTCTATTATTTATGCTATATCTGCCTCCCAGCTTCTCATTTCACCATAAGAAAAAACTGATTTTGTTTGGAGGTAGCTCTGTACTAAGCAAAAATCTATGATGCCCTCGGCCGTAATTGATAAGGTGCCTATATTCTGCATCTGTCTTGACCTATGAGGTATAGGTAAAGGTCTATGAGGAGAATATCCATTCTTGAATAAAAAGACAAAACCTCACAGAGACAACAAGACTTTTGATTTTTGCCATACTGGGAATGTGGCTGAAAACCTGGCAAGTAGCAGCCATCTTGTGACTCGGAGGATAATGAGGGTGGTAGAATCAGATATCTTTGAGTGATCTTACCAGTCCTGGTCTACCTAACCCCAGAGTTTGAGTTTGTTTGTTTTTCTAAATTCCAATTTTATGAGGAAAAAATAAACTTTTAGCCACTGGTAGTCAATAGGAATGTTGGCTGTCTTAGGGCCGTTTGACTCCAAAGTCAACGTTCTCAGACATGTCAAGAAAATGTTGACTGTAGTTTGTTAAAAGTATGGCATGGCACTGTAGAATAAGCACTGAGCTGCTAACCACAGGGTAGACGGTTCAAACCCACTAGTCACTCCTTGAAAACCCTATACAGAGTTGCTGTGAGTTAGAAATGACTCCATGGCACTCTAACAACAACTAGTTGAGCCAAAAGGGCTTCAAAAAGTTTGTGGACAGACACCATTATCTCCTAATTACACTTTTCCATGAACTTTTTGAAGCCTCCTTTTATTTCTTTCCCTACAGACAAATATACATCCAGATGCCCCATTCAAGACCCATCATCCATTGATCTGGGGCTAGAAATATGGACAAAGAAGATATTTGTGCCCATGAACAGCATCTCAGAACCTGAAATTTTAGTTGCACGGTGGTATAATGGGAACTAAAGAAAGATGGATACATTTAACATTTACTCCAAATGAGGCTTAAAGCTCTCTACATTATTGGCAAGTTTTAGGTGGAAAAAGCAAGCTTTGTAGCCCAGTTACAGCAAAGAAAGTAGGGAGAGGCATCTGGTTGCTTACATTTTAAAGCCATTGAAAAGACTAAAGTAGCTAATCTCTCCTGGTCTTGATTATGTTTTGTTATGCACACAGTTTTCTCATCAGAATATACTTATAGCACAAGGAGGAGACGATCACAAATAATTAACAATCCAGAGGCTTGACACTATCTTAGTTATTTATGAGAGAATCTTTTCTTAAGCTTAGCTTAGGGCCTGACACCGTGGACATTCAGTAAATGTTTGTTAGACAAAGAAGAAAAAGTGAGGTTGGTTTCTGATTGAATTCCAAGGACAGAGGTACATTTCAAATGCTAGTCAGATGGTGAGATTTATTCAATAACAGTGTCTTTTTGCTGTGCTCCAGTCTGACCTAGTGCTTTAAGTGAGTGGAGTTCCATCTAATCTCTGGTGTGCTATAATGTGTATCACAGACCCTTACATAAGATTCATCACAGTTGGCAGAGCTGGCTAGGGCTGCTGGGGATTAGCAAGGGAGTTCTCCTTCCAATAACAGTGACCACCAGCACAGTATTGAATTTAATGAGTAGTCTGTGATTAAGTAATTATTAATTACAAAAATAGCTACCATTTGTGAATCATTTTCTGTGTCAGAGGCTGTACTAACTTCTTTATTACGTATATGATCTCATTTAAGACTCACAAAGCCACCATGCCAGACTTCCTAGTTCTATCCCCTTTTTGCAGATGAGGAAGTTGAGGCTTAAGCAAGTAGTCTAGGGTCAAATAACCAACACATTCTTGAGCTGGAATTGAAATGCTGGCTGTCTCACGACCGTTTAACTCCAAAGCAGTGTTCTCAGACATGTCAAAAAAATGGTATATAGTTTGTTAAATATATGCTAAAGAATCTCAAGATGCTCTGTAGTCTGTGTTTCCGTTACTTTGTTAAAGGTTGTTGTTGTTATGTGCCATGGAGTCAGTCAGTTCTGATTCGTAGCAACCCTGTACATCTTTACAGAAAGCCTCATTTTTCTCCTGTGAAACCGCTGGTAGTTTTGAACTGCTGACCATGAGATTAGCAGCCCGATTCGTAACCACTACACCACCAGAGCTCCTTTAAAGGTAGTGGTATAAAAATAGCTAAACATAGAGTGAAGAGTTATACTACTGTTAGTGTAGAAAAGCTTATTTCTGACTAAGTGTGACTTTGTGTAATCCTCTTTGTTTACTTCAGTTTTCCTCTCATGCCTCTCCCTCAGGTAGGAGGGTGGGTTGGAGGTGGAAGAACACGCTTTGCTGGTGTTGCACGCAGTGCATGGTGGGGGCAGAAGAGAGTGACTGTACATTACGTAGACCATCACACCTGACAGGTACATCACTGAGCTGCGTGATGTGGCAGCCTGGGATGAATCATGGTTCTGCGTGTGTCATCAGCGCTTGTGGGTTGAAATAGCATGGAAACGTAGTAGTTTGCTAAAAATACAAATAAAGTTTAAATGAATCTCTGGAGTAACTGCAGAAAGCAGCCAAATGCTCATGGAACTTGTACATTTTGAAGTTTTTTTGTTTTCCTTTTTAGAGCTAATACTTTTGTTTACTAGCTAAGACCATCTAACCATTTTCTATTTCAGCATTTGAGATTTAGTCATAAAGCTGTTTATAGAAACTTAACCAATATGTGGGCATATTAAAAAGAAAAATGATAAGATGTTAAAAAATAAGTTGTTGGTTTTTTTTTTTTCCTGACTTAAGCTGCTTTATAAATAGATAGGGAAACACGGTGTCTCTGTAGGATAACTATTGGACGGTGAACCACGAGGAAGGCGGTTCAACCTTACCAGCTGCTCCTCTGGAGAAAGAAAGATAAGGCTTTCTGCTCCTGCAGCTTTGGAAGCCCTATACATGGTCATTATGAATCGGAACCTTAACAGCTCTTAACAACAATAGTACAAATAGATAAATCACCATACTGAAAGTTCCTATCTGAATTTCTTTACAGAAATGTACTTTGGGAAACAGTCTGCTTTAGAATGGTTCTGTGAAGTGACATTTACTAAGTAAGTCTGAAAATGAAAACTGGATCTTGTGTCAGATCTGGGTTCCAGGCTAGGTGTCACTGCTTGGCCATGCGGCATCTTGAGAAAGTTTTCTCTGAGCCTATGGAGGAGGAGGTGGTTCTCAGGGATTTTGGGAAGAGCAAACAAGATGAGGATGTGAGTGAGTTTTATAATCTGTAAATGCTGTGGTGTTGTGTGCCAAGTGGATGCTGTTTCATAGCGATCCTAAAGGACTGCCCCATAGTGTTTTCTAGGCTGTCATCTTTATGGAAGCTGATCGTTAGGTCTTTTCTATGGCAGAGCAGCTGGTAGGTTTGAACCACCAACCTTTCGTTTAGCAGCTGAGCACTAAGACATTGCTTCTTGTAAATTCCATACAATTTAAAAAAGTAATGGTACAAATTTAAAGGTGTAGTGTTGTTACCATATACTCCACATCCAGTAAGTAGATGGATTGATTTCTTACCTTTCATCCATGAAAGTGACGATGTCGATTTCAGTCTCCCAGTAACACAGATTTATTGAGCTCTTAGGTTGTGTAAGAACTCCTTCCACATCAGCAGAATTTACGTGTAAATTTACAGCAGCTATTGTTTATACAGTGACATCATTTACAGAACGTGGTATGCTAATATTCTGTACATGTGAACTTTGTAGGGACCTAAAATTTATTTCTCTAAGCACCTAAATATGTTTAATGTGAGCTTGTTCTATAAATTTTTGTTGATATTATTTTATATTTTTCCACAGAGAGCATTGAGCCTATAATAATACTTTTTCTTTATGATTCGGAATCATTTAGACTGTGCTGTTGAAATACAGAGTCCTTTAGGGCTAGTGTATGCTGCTATTTTCCCCTACTTTATTTATTTACTCATTATTATTTTAAATAATGCTTTATTGTGGTTTAGGTAAAAGCTTACACAGCAGATTAGGTTCCCCTTTGACATTTTTTATACACATTGTTCCATGCCATTGGTTACAATTTTTACAATGTGTCAACATTCTCATCATTTCCATTTTGTTTGTTCTGTTTCCATTGATCTAACTTCCCTCCCCACCCCTTGTCTTTTCATCCTTGTTTTCAGATAACTGTTAACCTTTTGGTCTAATATAGTTAATTGTTTAAGCACATTATTCACTTATGATATTGTGTATTTTATAACTCCATGTATTATTTGACTGAAAGGTGACCTGCAAAAATAACTTCAGTTCCAAATTCTAAGGATATCTCAGGGTGATAGGCGATGTCTTGGGGTTTCCTCTAGTCTCTGTCAATCCAGTAACTCTGGCCTTTTTTTCTTTTTTTCTTTTTTTTTTTTAGCAATTTGAGTTTAGTTCTACATTTTTTTCCCATTCTATCCAGGAACTTCTATTGTGTTCCTAGTCAGAACAGTCAGCAGTGGTAACCAGGCACCATCTAGTTCTTTTGGTCTCTGTTTAGAAGGGTTGTGGTTCAAGTGGGGTATTATTCCCATGAACTACTTTCTTTGAGCCTTTGCTTTTCTTCGTTCTCTATTGCTCCCTACAAGTAGAAACCAAAGTTGTATTTTAGATGAACAATTGCAAGCTTTTAAGACCCCAGATAGTACTCATCAAACTGGGATACAGAACATTATCTTTGTGAATTGTTAGGTCCATAAGTTGTTCCTTGAGACTATAGTCTTAAAACTTTTCATTGTATTTTGAGACTATAGTCTCAAAACCTTTTGACCCAGTAAACCAGTCCTGCAACTTGTTTGGCTATGTCAAGGAAGCCTCTGTAACTGTGCCCACTATGTGGTTTGCTTTATATGTGGATATATATAGACGTAGCACTTGCATATACTATGCAGGTGTATAATATGCCTTCATTTGCAGACACACCAATACATGCATGTGCATTTACTCACTTATGCTTTCCTATACACATGTATGTATCCGTGTCTTCTTATATGAACACATATACATTTTTGATTAACAGCATTTGAAATTATCCATTTTTCTCAAGGACTTCATAGTGCTTTTATTTACCTTTGTCAAGTTGAGCTAACTTCACTCATATTTGGTATGACCTTTCCCATCACCAAAAGTAACAAATCTAGAAAATGACTCCCCTCCTTCCCCCTCCCATTCCATTAACACTAAAGAACTTTGTTTTTTGTGTGCGAATATATCTATTATTGAATTTTAAATTTTTAAATAGTAGGACCTTACAGTATGTGTTATAAGATGTTTTGTGGACTCTGATTATTCTTTATATTTGCATAGGGTTTCATTGTATGTATAGCAATTCGTTTATCCATTGATGGCCACTTACATTATTTTCCTCGTTTTGCTGTTGTGGGCTGTGTTGTGATGAACATGGATGGATGTGCATATGTTTATTAATATCACAACTCTTATTTGGTCACAGTTTGAACACCACAGCCGCTCCTCAGGAGAAAGATGAGGCTTTCTACTCCTGTGAAGATTTATAGTCTCTGTCAGAACCTGCTCAGTGGCACTTATCACCAACAGTAGATAATGATCATGAACAGCTCTCATGTATTTGTTGACTGCCTGAATGTCTTATTTGGTGAAGTGTCCATGTTGTTTGCCCATTTTAAAATTGGTTTGTCTTTTTGTTGTTGAGGTATTGAAGTTTTCTATAAATATTAGAGATTAGATTCCTGCCAGACACGTTGTTGTAAAAAATGTTTTCCCAGTCTCTGGGTCCTCTTTTTACTCTTTTGGGTAATTCTTTTGATGAGCAGAGTATTTGATTTTTAGGAGGTAGCAGTCATCTAGTTTATCTTCTGTTCATACATTTTTAGTTATTTTTAGTTGTTTACTTATGTCACAAATTTAGAGCCCTTAGGTTTGGCCCTACTTTTCTTCTATGGTCTTTATAGTTTTACATGTAGGTGTTTGATCCAGCTTGCAGTGTTGTGTGTATATATGGCATGAGTGATGGATCCTGAATCATTTTTTTTACATAATGGATATCCAGTTTTGCCAGGATCATTTGTTAAAGAGATATCTCTTTCCCATTAAATGAATTTTGACTCTTTCATACTGTTCATAGGTGTATTAATGAATTTCTGGGTTCTTAATTCTGTTCCATTGGTCTTTGTGTATATTTTTGTACCGGTACCAGGCTCTGGAGTCCTGGTGTGGTGCTGTGGGTTAATGCGCCAGACTGCAAAGCCGTTTGAACTGCAAGGTCGGTGGTTCAAGCTCACCAGCTCCTCCTTGGAAACCCTATACAGGGTCTCTATGGGTCGGAATCTACTTGACGGCACTTAATAACAACACCAGGCTCTTTGGGCTACCATGGCTATACCGTAGGCTCTGAGATAAGGAAGTGTGAAGCCTCCTACTTTCTTCTTCAGTAATGTTTGACTTATCCAAGGCCTCTTTCATTTCCATATAAAGTTGGTAATTAATTTTTCCGTCTCACTAAAGAATGTTTTTGAAATTTGGATCAGGATTGCATTATACAATCTGTAGCTTGCTTCGGGTAATAGTGACATTTTCACAATGTAAAATTTTCTTATCCATGAGTGTGGTATGCTTTTCCATTTACTTAGGTCTTTTGGTTTCTTGTAGTCGTGTTTTACAATTGTCTTTGTATGCATCTTTGTTTCTCTATAGTTAGATTTAATCCTAACTATTTCAACTTTTAAGTGCCTATTGTAAATGGTATTATTTTCCTGATTTACTTTTGGGAATTCTCTTTGCCTGTGTAGAAGAATATGATTTTTTTAGCATTGATCTTGTACCCTACCACTTTGCTTAATTAGTTCTAGTAGCTTTCTTGTATACACTCTTGGATTTCCTCTGTATAGGATTGTGCCATCTGCAAATAGAGACAGTTGGCTCTATATAATAATCACTGGACTGTGAACCACAAGGTCCATAGTTCGAGCCCACCAGCCGCTCTGCAGGAGAAAGATGAGGCTTTCTGCTTCCTCCAAGATTTAAAGACTCGGAAACCCTGTACAGGGTTGCTGTGAGTCAGAACCAACTGGAAGGCACTTAAGAACAACAACAAAACCAGTTGGATATCTTTTATTTCCCTTTCTGGTCTTATAGCTCTGGCTAAGACTTCTAGCACAATATTGAATATGAATGGTGATAAAAGGCATCCTGTCTCATTCACATTCTCAAGTGGAATGCTCTTAATTTCTCTCTATTGAGAATAATGCTGACTGTTGCTTTTGCATGTTGTTGTTAAGTGTCATCAAGTAATTTCCAACATACAACAACCCTGTATATGGTTTCTGGTAGCGTAGTGGTTATGAATCGGGCTGCGAACCTCAAGGTCAGCAGTTCGAAACTACCAGTTGTTCTTTAGGAGAAAGGTGAGGCTTTCTACTCCCGTAAAGATTTACAGCCTTGGAAACCCTGTACAGGGTTGCTATGAGTCGGTTCCGACTCCATGGCATATAACCACCACCATATGGTTTCTAAGGAGCAGTTGGTGAGTTTGAATCACTAACCTTGCAGCTAACAGTCCAGTGCTTATCCTACAGTGCCACACCAGAACTCCATGTGTTTTGCATATGTGCTCTCCTTAACTATGTTGATGAATTTCCATTCTGCTGAGAGTTTTAATCAAGAAAGAGTGTTGGCTTCCCTAGGAAACATCAAGGCAAGTGGCCAGGTCCTCTCAATGCAAACCCCCTTCCAAGACTAAGACTCAATGGAAATGCACGCTCTGATTGGTGACCACACACATCACCGATGGGGGGAAGTGGGGTAAAGGCAGCAATGAAGTGGCAAGCTAAGCCCCACAATGCTCAGTGGACATCTGTGGACCCAGTTGGGGACCTGGTTGGCAAGCAGTGTGAGGAGGCCTGGGGACTCTTGGGCCCAGAGTCAGTGGCATGGCCACGGAGAACTTGAGAGGAGACCGGAGCTACCAGTTGACGGGAAGAGAGG
>NW_006408570.1:13476564-13529346 GCF_000296735.1 Chrysochloris asiatica
AAAGAAAGAAAGAAAGAGTGTTGGATTTTATCAAATGCTTGCTCTATATTGATTGAGATAATCATATAATTCTTTGCCTGTTTTTAAAATGTGGTGAATTGCATTGATTTTCTAACATTGAACTGCTCTTGCATACCTGGCATGAATTTCCTTTGGTCATGATGTGTTTTGTTGTTTGCTTTTCCTGTGTGCTGTTCGATTCTACTGGTTAGAATTTTGTTGAGAATTTCTGCATTTATATATATAAAGGATACTGGCGTATAATTTTATTCCTTTTCTACATTCTGGCATAGTTTGAGTAGGATTCGTGTCGAGTCTTCTCTGAGTGTTTGCATGCTTGGTATACTCCTCCAGTGGGAGCTTTCTGGGCCAGAGCTTTTTGTTGTTGTTACTGTTGGTGGTGGTGGTTATGTGCCGTGGAGTCGAGTCGGAACCAACTCATAGAGACCCTCTACAGGGTTTCCGAGGCTGTAAATCTTTACGGGAGCAGAACACCTCATCTTTCTCCCTTGGAACAGCTAGTAGTTTCGAACTGCTGACCTTGCGGTTCGCAGTGCGATTCGTAACCACGTTACGAGACCTTTTAATGATGTTTTCAATTTCTTCTTTGTAATTTGTCTGTTCACATTTTATGTCTGAGTTTGTGTTAGCTTAGGTAGGTAATACGTTTCTGGATATTGTCTATTTCTTCTAGGTCTTCCGATTTGTTGGAGTACTGTTTTTAAAAAATATTCCTTTATGATCCTGTTTATCTCATTGGGGTCTGTTGTAACATTGCCCGTCTCATTTGTTATTTTGCATCTTCTCATCCTTTTCCTTTGTCAATTTGACCAGTAGTTTGTCTGTTTTATGGTGTTCTTTTATATACTGTTTTCTTTTTAATGCAGTCAGTATTTTCTTTATGATTCTTTTGTTTGATGTTTGGAAAGGTTGTGTCTACTTCTAAGATCAAGTATTCACTTGTAATTTATTTTAGTTCTCTTATTTATTATTAATTACTCTTGGTGGTGGTTATGTGCCGTGGAATCAGTTCTGACTCATATTGACCCTGTACAGGGTTTCCTAAAGCTATAAATCTTTACAGGAGCAGAAAGCCTCATCTTTCTCCCATGGAGTGGCTGGTAGATTCTAACTACTGACCTTGCAGTTAGCAGGTAGCTCGTAATCCACTACACTACCGGACCTCCTAGTATTTTTCAATTAAATTAAGTGTCTTTTAATTAAAGAGCTTCTTCAGTTAATCTGTTTTGTCATTTTGCATGAGGCAAGAATCTGATACCTACTTTCTCCCATAAGTAGTAAACTATGTTGTACACGTCTTCCTTTCCTACAAACTGGATATGCCATCTTTGCCATATACTAAACTGTTATCTGGGGAGGCATTGGTGATCCCATGATAAAATTCTCACTTGTTATTCAAGAGACCCAGGTTCAATTCACAACCGCATACTTCATGCACAACTACCACTGGCCTGTCAGTGGACGCTTGTGTGACTTTGATGAAAAACAGGTTTCAGTAGAGTTCCTCAGCTAAACTGCACGAGGAAGAAAGTCCTGGTAATCACCCAGTGAAAACCTGACAGATCACTGTGGCCTGATCGGTAATCAATCATGGGGATACTGTGGCACTGGGCAGCAGTTTGTTCCATTGTGCATGGAGTCATCATGAATTGGAGGCCAACTTGCCAGCAGCTCGCAACATCACCAAAGGAGCCCTGGTAATGCTGTGGATTGTTGCTCCATGAGAGATAGATAAGACTTTCTGGTCCCGTAAAGATTTACAGCCTCAGAAACCCAATACAAAGTGTCCCTATGAGTCAGAACCAACTTCCTGGCACACAACAGCCACCACCATCACCAGCAACATCTACAACAACAAACCTTTAGTGATTAGTAAGGTCTGCTTCAAGTTTTTCAATTCAGGTTCAATTGTTTGTTTTTTTGCCAGAATCCAAGTCGGTTAATAATTGCAAATTTTTTAAACATGTGTAACATCTTTTAAACTTTTTTTCCCATCATTTAGTTACTGTAAATAAATTTTCAGATCATTCTGTGAAGTTCAGGAATAGCTATGGAGGTTGCGTCTGAAATGAAAGTCAGATCATACTACTCCCCCATGGAAAATCTTTTCATGACACCTCACAATCTTCAGAATGATGGGTGTGACACTGACGGATCAGCACTGGACTACTTACCACAAGGTCAGCAGTTCAAATCCACTAACAGGTTTGCTATGAGTCAGAACTAACTCAACAGCACTTCATAACAACAGTAACATCTCTTTGATGTGGCAAATGTAGCCTTCTTAGACCTGCCCCAGACAAACTCCCCAGGCTTCTGGATAGCTATGCCTGGATCCTGAACTCCACATCCACACCCATATCACCAACAAATTCTCACTCTCTGCCTTCTATCATGCTGTTCTGTCTGCTTTTAAGGACCTTAACCCATCCCACATCTGCTTTCCTTACTTAACTAATAACTCCCTTTTACCTTTAATTCCATCACCACTTCCCTGACCACTTTCGCCCTGTGCATACCACTGTCATCATGTAACCTGCTGCATGACAGTATGAGTCTGTCTTCCCTGTCATCTCTGTATTTCCAGTACTTGGTGGCATGCTGCCTGGCACATAGTAGGTGGGGAGGAGGATGCATCAGAAGAGAATATTCAAGACTGGAAGTAGAAAAACAGATTGTTACCGTAACCAAAGTGAAAGATAATTAGGATGTAGATTTGGGCAGTGGTTGGTGAACTAGAGAGGAGTGGACATCTTTGAAAAATAATTAAGAGGTAAAATTGATAGGACTTTATATCTGGCTGACTATGAGAGCAAGGGAGAGGGAAGAGACTTTGAATTTTAGATTTCCAACTTAGACACCCAGTTGGATGTTGCTACCTTAATTATATTTTGACATTCAGAAGGACAAAGAGGCTTAAGGAGAATACAATTAGGACAGTTTTCGTTATCTGTGAGTTAAAGATGCCCTTATGATATCCAGTGGAGATGTCTAATAGGTTATCTGCTTTTCTTATTCAAACCAGGAACCTTTTGAGAGAATGCAAAGGGTGTGTAATCTAGCAGTATCAGACTTGTCTACATTCATGAGGTGGGATGAAAATCCCCTTCAGCCCAAAACTGATTTCTGTGAGGTGGAGTTAAGACATACCTCCTCTCTACAATTCTACCGATTCTGAGCCAGTCATCCCTTCCATGGTACTTTACTTTGTTATTGGATTTTCTGCAATGGACACACAGAACTCATAGTTATGGGATTTATTTAGGGAAGTAATAGGTTACCTCTCAGGATCAGTATCTACTTGTAAGTAACAAGAACAGCTCAGGAAATAGGATCCAGTTCATCAATCAGGAACAGTTTCCAATAGTCTTATCTTAGCTGTGCCCTCAGCCTGGCCACTCTTCTCAGCCAGGATAGCGTCCTCTTGGTCATGTATTGGTGACTGGGCCCCCTCAGCTTTGACCCTGCTCAGACATGTTACAGCTCTTTAGCTCTGCTGAGATGTACCCTGAGGCACCCCACTCCACCAACAAGCCTCCTTCCTGGAGGTGCTCAGCGCTCTGGCTCTATGGGTCCACAGCCCTCAGCAGCTACCTCACACTGTGGAGTGAGAAGCCCACTGCAACTTGTTGCACCAGTCTCCTGTTTATGCCACTTTTATTGCTGTGCTTCCTGTGGCCATCTGCAGTATTATAACTCTTCATCTCCCTCTCTGCTGTCTAGGAGGTTCTTAGCTTAGGGACCCCAGATCCAAAAGATGTACTTTGCTCCAGGCTCTTCCTCAGCCTCTGTGGGACTGGCCCTTTACTCCTTCCACTAAGACCATGGCCACAGTCACCTAATTTTCATAGCAATCGACCAATCCTGCAAAGTTGTAGCCTAGCAGATCATTTTGATAGAACTACAAACCCAGGACCAGAAAGGCCATATGTAAGCAGAAGACTCACAGCACTTCATAACAACAGTGTTAGACTGCAGGGTGCTATTAACAATTATGCAAGGGCAGCCAATATAAACCAGGAAAGCCCAGCCCAGCCGGGATGTATGGTCTTCCTACATATAAGGGTCAGATCTGAAGCTCTGAGAGAAAGGTTATTGCTCTGTGGTTAGTATGTGTTGTTATTGTTGTTACGTGCCTTCAAGTCGGTTCTGACCCGTAGCAACCCTAAATAGGGTTTCCAGGGAGCAGCTGGTGAGCTTGAATCACTGACCTTGCTGTTCAAACCGACTTTGCAGTCCAGCGCATTAACCCACAGTGCCACACCAGGATATAGATGCCCTGAAAGTGGGTGAGGTTACCCAGGGAGAGTTTGTAGGGTGAGAAGAAGAGAAAAACGGGGAAAGACATATTGTAGGAGATATGAACATTTAGGTATTGATTATCATCATCTGAGAAATATTTCAAAATACTAATACCTCCAAATTTTCTTGAAGATTCCGCTATCCTACCCAACCATTCCTACTCCTAATTTCCCTGCCAGACTCTAAATTGTGACTAGAGATGGTTTTTTTAAAAGCTGAGAACTACAGGTTTATAGGGAAGGGCAGAGGAAGAGAAGCCAGCAAAGGAAAGGAAACTTAAGAGTGGCCAGAAAGATAAGAACCAGGAGACTGTAGTTTGACCAAAGCTACTGAAAGAAGCAGTTGGAGGAAGAAGGAGGTGGTCAATAATGTCAAATGCTAAGACTAGGTAACGTGAGGAATGAAATGTGTCCACTAGCTGTGGCAGTTAAGAGGGACTGACCCCCTTTTCTGGGGTGGCCAGAGGAAGCAGGAGGAAGAATAAAGCTGTGAAGGATAAAGACAGGAGCAGTCACCAGCATTCCTGCTGCATTGGCGTGGGGGAGGATTGTTTCCCGTTTTAAACGTGAGGATAAAGCTTTGAGTCTGTAATTTATTGGCTTCAGGAAGGAGCCAGTAGAGAGGGCAAGGCTGAATGTAATGTACAGGAGAGGGAAGAGATACCAGCCTGCAGACATACATAAACTGTTTTGCTCAGGCCCACTTCCTGGTCAAGAGTCCTTGCTGTGACATAGTTGAATGCCACCAATCCGGACCAGGAGGAATAACTCTGACTTTGAAAACCACCATCAGTAGGTCTTTCTGTTTGGTTGGCTTGGGATCTAGACTTTTCTCCTTTGTCTTCTAAAGACTGAAGATGAGAGCCTTTGAGTAGAATACAAGTTTGGCTTCTAGATGCATTGATTTGTTGAAATGTCACTATTAAAGCAATGATAACCTGTCAGTCTAGATTTATGGGTTAAGATGATGATGTAGCCTTACTGATAGATTTAGAACTGTATGCTGCGAGTGAACATATTCTTTAGAACATTTGTATGTATATTTACATGGTTGTATGGATTAGATGAAAAAGTGAGTATTTAAAGTGAGAATTGATCCCCCACCCCAAAGAAGCTCCATTAAAACAACAAAAGTTAAGCTTTCATAATAGAAACTGTTCATTTTCTCAGCTGTTACTGCGTAGTAAGAAGTTGTAAGGTTAACTTCCTTGGAAAGAAGAAGGCAAAGACCCCAATGAAAGGAAAAGAAAGATTGGGCTGCTCTGTGAAGGCTCAAGCATGCTCTGAAAAGTAAAGATTTCAGGCTTAATGTGCATGGAACAAAAGGCCGTTGTGAGCTGTGTACAAGAGTTGGTGAGAGTTTGTATTCTACCCTTTTTTCTGTGGGAGTTATTTCCTGTTGTTGACTCGAGTTCTTTATTTAGAACCACCTAGCTTCAGAATGCCTGCTAGCTCACAGAAAAGTGTGTACTTAAAACATTGGCTTATTTCAAGACAATATCTTTGGAGAAGGATCACACTGTGTGTGCACTGAGGTGCAACATCTTGTCCCAAAGGTCAAGGGAGTGTGGGGGTTCTATTCCACCCTCCACCCCTCTTCCACATCAAGACATATAACAAGAAAACCAAAATGTGTTTGAATTAACAGTCGGTGGCCACCTCAATAGAGTGAAAGACATTTCATTGAGAAAGTGTGTGTTTCCGGTCTGGTTTTTTTTTTGTTGTTTTTTTTTTAAAGCAAGATTTCACTTTGTAATGCTAAATGAGTTCTTTGGCATATTAAAGAAGTAACAAATGCCTTCCGTATTTTGTGTAGAAGCTTTATCCTTTATAGCTAGTCTGGCAGATGACAAATATACTCAAAACACAGGTTTTAAGTCAATTACTGTCTTATACTGGCCCTTTCAGCCGAGGTTCCTATTAAGAATTTAAAGTTATTTTAGTGTTTTCATTGGGTTTTACAGTCTGTTAAGAGATAGAAGAAAGATAATTGTCAAAGTGAATGAAAAGAATAAATTGTTTATTACTAAAATCATGGAGACTAAGTGAATGCTTGAAATATTAATATTGTCTAATAATTAATAGATACTAAAAATTGTAAGGGAAAACCAGCTTATGAAATGTTACTTCATAGCATACAGAAAAAAGAAATGTATTTTTTAACCTAAGGAAGTGTAAAATAATAAACTAAAGTAGTTTATTATAACATTTGGGCTGGCTTTTGATATTAAAAAAAAATACATTAAAATTAAAAGATACAGTAAAAGTCATTTGTATGTCTCCCCCGATTCCATTTCTTCCTCTCTTTCCTGAGGTGAGGTAACTATACATCTGAATGTTTTTAAATCTATAATACATTTTTCATAAGCCTTGGTGGCACATTGGCTAAGCAATAAGCTGCTAACTGAACACTAGCAGTGTGAACCTACCAGCTGCTATGTGGAACAAAGACCTGACGCTCTATTCCCGTAAAGATTTCAACCTAGGAAATCTTATAGGGCAGTAGTTATTCCTCTGTCATACATAGTTGCTAGGGGTCAGTATTGACTCAATGGCATACAATAATAATTCATTTTAAGTCTTTAATTGCATAACTGTACCCTAGTGCAGGATAATAAACTGGACTACAAGGTTGGTGTGAACCGCAAGTCTGGTGGTTCAAACTCACCAGCCAATCCTCGGAAACTCTATGCAGAGTAGCTATGAGTCGAACTGACTCGATGGTACTTAACAACAACATATCCATAAATAATGCATAGCAATAGTTAAACGTGTTTTAAAATATATTGCATTGATGGTATTATATTTTTTGTAAGAGGCAGGGCTTCAAAAAGTTTGTGGAAAAATTCCATTATCTTTTAGTTCCATTTTTCCATGAACTTTTTGAAGTCCCTCATATTTCTCAATTTGATTTTAGAGTCCTGGTGTAGTGCTGTAGGATAAGCACTGGACTGCTGATCAGTACAAGGTCAATGGTTCAAACCTATCAGCCATTCCTTGGAAACACCATACAAGGTTGCTGTAAATCAAAACTGACTGGACAGTACTTAACAAAAAGTCCGTTTTGAATCACTATAGTTTTCAAGTGTATCAATTCACTGTCATCTGGAATATTTCTTTATTTCTGCATTATCAACAGCACTGCCACAAAGTTTTTTCTGTCTCTACAGGGGGATAAAGGAGCCCTGGTAACAGAGTGGGTTACGAGCTGGGCTGCTAGCTACAGGGTCAGCAAGCAGTTCAAATCCACCAAATCACTCCTCTCAGCAGGAAGATGAAACTTTCTGCTCCCGAAAGATTTACAGCCCCAGAACCCTATTCAGGGACTTTATCAGTCAGAACCAACTTGTTGGCACATCACCACCACCGCCGTAGGGATACAGGAGGATACAGGAAGAGCCATGACAGCGTAGTGCTTAAGTGCTCGGCTGCTAAAAAAAGGTTGATGTTTCAGCTCACCAGGAACTCCACAGGAGAAAGATGGGGCACTCTGTTTCCATGAAGATTTACAGCCTTGGAAACCCTATGGGGTAGTTCTTCTCTATCTTATAGGGTTTCTATGAGTCAAAATCCACTGGACAGTAATGGGTTTGTCATAATAACAACAACAACAACAAAAAAAACAACCAACAAGAGTTTCTCTAGATTCTAGATTCACCCCTCACAGCCAGAATTCCTCAAGAAGAATTAAACCCCAATAATGCCTAAGGTATCCATTTTATAAAAGGGACTTCAAAAACTTCATAGAAAAATTTCATTACCTTTTCATTTCATATTTCCACAAATTTATTGGAGCCCCTTGAATGTAACAAACTAACTTCTGTCCTCAGCATCTAGAATGTAGCTAGAAACTGTTGTCTGCTCCTGAGAGCAGTTGTGTGCATCTCTTCCAAATATGAGTTCATTTGGGAGGCTTAGAACCGGCCTTGATGGGAGTATTTTCCAGAAAAATTGGCAAACATTTGCCAGCACACAACTGCTATTAACTATATACCTTCCCTGATATCTCTGAGAATAGCCCCTTGAATTGTTTTCTGTAGTGCTTCATTTTCTCAGGCAACCTAAGCCAAAAAAGACTGCATTATTTTAGATAATGCCAAATTATCTTCAATGTGGTCACACCAACTTTATATACCCACCAACAGTTTATGAGAGAGTTCCTTGTCTATCTACAGTCTCATCAATATTTGATATTGTCAAGCTTAGTTTTTGTCAGTCTCACTTTTTACAATTTCTGTTTTTCTTCTCATTGGTGAGACATGTTTAAACACGTTTTGTTTGGAACAAACCCATACGTGTATGAACTCAAACCCTACTGGTGACGGTGGTGGTGTGCTGTGGAGTCGGTTCCTACTGATAGCGACCCTGCGTAAGGTTTCCGAGGCTGTAAAGCCTCATCTTTCTCCTATGGAACAGCTGGTAGTTTTGAACTGCTGACCTTGAGGTTAGCAGCCCAACTCATAACCACTAAGCTACCAGAACTCCCTCAAACCTTACTAGCGGTACTTTTTTGACTTATCCACGTATATGTATTTAAAAAGATGTGGAAGAGTTCTTTGTTAATTCTGGATATTCGTCTTTTGTTGATGAATCACATGTATCTTTGTAAATCTTTTACTTTTAACTTGTTTATAGTATATTTTAAACAGATATTTGATAGATGCTTAATTTTTAATATAATCGAACTTATTCATCTTTTCTTTATGATTTGTACGTAGAGTGTCATTTTTCTTAATAGAATCTAGGCAGGAAACAGAATTCCACTGAAGTGATTCAACTTGAGTGACTTTAATAAACAGACTATTTACAGAGATATGACAAAAGTTGAATTATCTGAAACCAGCAACAGTAGAAAGCTGTTCTTAACACTAAGCTGAAGGGACAAGGAAAGGAGTGTTCTGGAACCCACTGAAAGCCCTGAAGAAGGGGTCACCTGGAATGTAAGGACGCACACTGCCAGAACTGGGCCCCCAAAAAGGAGTGTTCTGGAACCCACTGAAAGCCCTGAAGAAGGGGTCACCTGGAATGTAAGGACGCACACTGCCAGAACTGGGCCCCCAAAAAGGAGTGTTCTGGAACCCACTGAAAGCCCTGAAGAAGGGGTCACCTGGAATGTAAGGATGCACACTGCCAGAAGTGGGCCCCCAAGCAAGAAGGAGCAGGGAACAAATACCCCAGCGTCTCTCTCCTGACCCACTGGTCTCCTTCTGGTGCCTTCCTTTGACTGAACCCAATTGGAAGCCAGTTGGCAAGGGAGCAGTCCCTAGAGGTCAGCATTTCAAGGCACAAAGCAAAGCAGTGAAGAATGGATCTCAGAAGGAAAACAAAATAATTCACACCCATCCATATTGTGAGGCCATAAACATTTTCTGCTGGGTTCTCTCCTAAAAGTTTTCGTGTTTTGTTTTGCTTATTTTGATTATGATCTGCATGAAAAGTATTTTTTGAATAAATATTAGGCAACTAATTTTATTTTAGTTCTATTTTTTTATGCAAATACTCTGAGCTATTTATTGTATAGTCCATTCTGTCCCCACTGATCTGCAGTCTCCTTTTTGTCATATAGCACATTTTTATATACGTGTGCGTCTATTTCTGGACTCCCAGTTCTGGACTCTCAGCAGATAGATCTGTTTATCTGTCCCTATGCCAACACCACTCTGTTTTAATTACGAGAGCTTTAAAGTAATCCTTGATATCTGATAGCACACGTCCCTCATCTTGTTCTTTAAAATTATTATGGCTATCCTTGGCCCTTTGCTATTCCAGATGAATTTTAGGATTAACTTGCAAGTTCCATAAAAACAAAGCCTACTGGGATTTATGTTAGAATGGCATTTAATTTATGGATAAGTTTGGAGAGAATTGACATTCATATTCTTGTCCATAAAATGGTAGGGCTCTCCATTAATCATGATCTTTTCATCTGATGAACTTTGTGTGAAAGGTGTTTATTTTCACAGTTTTCATATCTGGTGGTAATGTGAAAACAGTGACTCTGGGCACTTTAGCTATTATTAATTCTGATCACTAAAACTAAAGGTATGATGATGCCTACTAGTTTTAACTGGCAGCAAATCAGAATGAATTGAAAATGAGCATCTGATTAATTTCTTTAAGCCTTATGTTTTTCTTTAGCAATTTGGGCTTTAGTTTCCTAAAGAAAGTTAAAATATATATATATAAATGTTACTGAGATTACCAACATTACTCCCACAAAAAAGTCTTGATCTCCAGACCTAGTACTGGGTTGTGCTCTGTGAAATGGGGAATCCAGCGCTTTTCAAGTGAGATTTTTGTTTGGATTAGACTCTTTCAGGTGCACAAGTATGTTTTTTTAAAGAATCATCTTTAGGGACGATTAAATCCATGCATTGTTTGAGCCGGTCGAAGATCACAGAGTGCCCATTGGTTTGCACAAGAACAGAATGGCAGTGGGTGTCTGCTGTAGATGATTTTCTCGTGATATTTGCTGCCATCCACTCTTCTTTCTAAATTCGGTGTTACAAACTCAACTTCTGGTTTTAAAAAGGGAAGTTGCATAAAGATCATTCACACTATTATTTTCTTCTTAAACCCTGTCTCTCTGATAATTGCCCATTTAAGGAGTTTCATATAACCCAAACAAGACTTCTCTAAGAAAACGGTTTTGAAACTAATATTAGTTAGCAAGATTAAATCTTTTGTTCAACATTCAGCATATGTTTAAAGAGACAGTTGACTCATTACACAAGTGTATCTAATGTGGTATTGGTGTTTATCTGAGATACTTGCTTTCATGTCTTTCTACTTGACTTCACTCTGTGCATTTCTGAATTTTTAAATATAAATTGCATAAAAGTGGCTTTTGACTTTTTATTTAAACAAGGGATTGCTATTATTGGATGGTTGTATAATTCTGAACAAGTCCTGTTGCTTATTCTGGAAACAGTTCTTTAAAAGACAGTTTTACATAGGTGGCTAAAAGAAGTGTTACCTCCCCTCCAGAAAATCAATAAAAATTCAAAATGGCAAAGAATGGATGTGCTTTCAGTTGTATATTGTGTTTACATTTAAACTGTATCTCTGCCCACATTAAAAAATTTTTTTTTTTTAGTGATTTCTCATAGCTTGTAGCTAGAGGCATCTTCTAGAAGTCCTAGTGGGGTGCTGTAGGATAAGCACTGGGCAACTAGCTGCAAGGTCAGCGGTTCAAACCCACCAGCCGATCCTCAGAAACTCCGTAACAGCGGGTCTCTATGTGTCAGAACTGACTTGATGGCACTTGACAACAACAACATATACTAATTAAGGTTTTGACATTTTTTAAAACTTCTTAAAGTAGACGTTTTATAGCTGTAAATTTGAAAAATTACTTAAATATATTCTTTCCATTACAACATCACCGTATTTGTCTTTAAACCGCTTTACATATAATTGACTTAAATTGTTTTTGTTGTTAAGTACCTTTTTGAGTCCTTTCTGCCTCAATAGCGACCCTGTAAAGAGTTTCCAAGGAGAAGCTGGTGAATTTAAACCGCCAACCTTTTGGTTCAAACCAACCTTGTGGTATAGTGCATTATCCCACAGCAACACACTAAGACTCTACAAAAGGTACACAATAGAGGTTCAAGTGTTTATCAATAGATATAAAATCATGTGTAGTGAAACACAGAATCTGGTCTTTCAAGTCACATAAACTTGCTTGATTTTTGAGACAAAAAGGACATCTAGCATTAGAGTAATACTTTTGAAACATTTTTTTCCCCGATCATTATTTTGCTAAGTTGTCCTAAGAATTGATTGATGACATTCACATGACCCAAGAAGGCATAAAGGTGACAGTAATAGGTGGTCATTTGATTCATGTATTCTCATGAAATTTTGAAAAGCAAGTAGGATTGGTTAGTGTTTTGTTTATTTGTTTGTTTGAACTTATACCAAGGTTGATAACCTAAGCATATGCTTTGGCTTTTTCCAGTCTCCACCAGGCTTCTCTGCCCATAAATATCAAGTGCTGTTGTGATTTAACTGAGACTTTGGATTATTTTGGGGGAAGACGGGTAGGAGTAAAGAGTTAGGATTAAGACTCTGGCTAGGTCTAGGCAAAACCTAGGACTTGGTTTAGTGTTAGGGTTATGGTTAGTACTAGGGGTTGTGTTAGACGTAGGGGTTGGGCTAGTGCTAGGAGTAAGACTTGGTCTACTTTTAGGGTTAGGTTTATTGTCATTTAATTAACTTTTGTTTCTTGAAATCTACTTGATTTCTTCTGTACTTGGAAGTTCTGTAACTACATTATTCCCTCTTTTTACTTTATGTTTTTGATATCGTTGCTTTTGTTGTTGCATACTGATATCTCTGGGTCCCTATTTTCCATCATGTAGGTTTGTTTTGCTTTGAATACTTTTATATTTGGGTTGAGTTCTGGATGCTTTTGTTATGTATGTTGATCTCAGGTTGTTGTCTGTTGTTGGTTCTCTGTTCAAAGAATTCCCTTTAGTATTTTTTATAAGGTTGGTGTGATTTTTACAAATGCCTTTAATTTTGGTATATCTGGAAATTTCCTAATTTTTTAAAATGTTTTATTGTGAATTATATGATAGTTTACATGGGAGAACTTTAGTTTTACATTCATTCCATCTTATATCATCTCATTGCCATGGTTCCAGTCCCCTCCATGCATCATCAACCACCCAAAGGGCATATCCCAGAAACCCGCCCCCTACACTTCCCGCTCTTCCCCCCAGTTTTCGACCCACAGTCCCTTTCCCTCTCTGGGTCCAAAGTCCCCAGTTGCTTCATCACTCCACGTCATCATCTCTGTCTCTAGCTCAGGCATCTCTATTTCTCTGGGTAGGGTCCCGCTCTCTGCTCTTCTCCGTTGATGGTCCCAGAGGCCTCCGCTCCTATCCTGGAGAATTAATCACTCCCTTCCTTGTTACAAAATGTCTACCTTTGCATTTCCAACCCTCATAGTCTGTCCTGATAAGCATTATTCACTACAGTATCACAAGTTACCCATCTGTATCTTCTTTCATCAGCTCCGCCCAGAGAGATTGAATAGTACCTACTGGAGATTCTGCCTTCCTCCATGCTCCCTAGCACCAGGTTCCTTCTTGAAAGCTTGTAAGCCAGTCACTTCTTGCCTTTGTAGTCCCCCCTGGAAATTTCCTAATTTTGCTATCATATTTTATGGATAATTTTTCTAGTTATATGGTTCTGGACAATTATTTTATTTCAGAATTCTACACATGTCTTCCCATTGTCTTTTTGCCTGCATGGTTTCTGCTGAGAAATCAAAACTTTGTTTTATCGGTTCTCCTTTGCAGATAACTTTATGTTTTGCTGAGCAGCTCTCAGGATTCTTTCTTTGTCTTTGGTAAAAAATCTGATTATAACATGTCTTGGTGATTTTCTTTTGGGGTCTGTCCTGTTTGGAATTCATTCAAATTCTTGAATGCATATCTTCTCATCTTTAATGATATTAGGGAAGTTTTCTTCCAACAACTCTTGGACAATTTTCTCTATTGACTTTTTTGTCTCTTCCAGTTCTGGAATTCCAATCACACACAAGTTATTCCTCTGAATAGTGTCCCACATAAATCTTGGGCTTTTTTGTTCTTTTTTCTGACTGTTATTCTAGCAGATGAATAGTGAGAGATTTGTCTTCAAATTTCAAGCTCCCTAATCTGCCCTCATTGATTCAACTCTGTTTCTTTGCCCTTTCAATGAACTGTTTCCTAAGTCTTAGTATTAATCTTCTGGCTTTCTGGTTGCTGTTTTTGTATGGTTTCCAATTTTTTTCACTTATTTTGTCTGTTTGTTCTTGTAGTATTTTCCTGAATTAGTCTTAATTTTTTCTGTGTTTTCCTTAATTTCATCTGCAGTTTTCTCATTCATTCTTTCAATCCACTGAAGGAATCCAAATATCGTTCTTTTAAATTTCTTATCAAGTAATTTCAATACCATTTCTGGTATTCTATTTTCTGTTTCTATATTTGGTCACTGGTTTGAGGCATCCTGTCATGTTACTTCATATAAGCAGAAATTATTTTCTCTGAGACATGTGGTGTCATTATATTTATATTTAATTGATGACTGTATGTAGGTGTGTTCTCAGCCACTCACCAGCTGTGTCCTGGTGGATGTGCTAGAGAGTGGAAGTGTGAACACAGTTCTCTGTCTGGGTAGTGTAATTCAGGGTGGATTCACGGACCTCCAGATGCAGGGGTGGTGTGTCTGGTGCCTAACCTCAGAGGGGATTGCCACAGGTTACTGGGCTGACAAGAGTGTGGTGAACAAGGAAGAACTGCACCCCACTAATCACCAATCTCCAGTAAACTTCTGCTCCTCTAGGCCACTGTATCGACAACTGCTTGCAAAAATTCAAGATGGCCACTGTACCGACAGTTGCTTGCAAAAACTCAAGATGGCCGCTGTTATTCTTTTCTACCACTGCTCCTGTTCCGCTTTCTCTTGCAGTCGTCACTCAGTATATACCTCTCTATCCTATTCTCTGAAGTTCAGGGTTCCAGAATCACTGTCCATATCTGTTTCACTTGGTCTCCCATCTCCTTATTGCAGAGGGTCTGCTCAGCATGTCTGCCTACTCCTCCATCTTGTCCTGGAAAGAGACTTTACTTCTTAAAAAAAGTAGAAAGAGTAAACTCTCAATAAAGAAGTTCCGAATGGTGGAATTATGGCAATAATTTGACATTTATTTACAAGGTTGCTCCCCAAATAGTTAGGCTGTCTAGACTAACTCTTAACAATACATTACTTTGTGAGTACCCAATAGTCCTTTTAACTATGTGAAACTCAAATGGCATCTTCTAGAAATGCTAAAAAGCAGTTTTAATTACAATAATATCTCTCTCACATTGCTCCCTCTCATTTTGAAGTTTCCAAAATAATACTTAAACAATGTGTGTGTATAGTTAGTCATAGGTACACACACACACACACACACAGAGCTCAGTGAAAAGGAAATTTTAACAAGAAAGATTACCCCTTGAGTTTGTGAAGCTGATATAAGCTTTTCAGCATTCTTTAGTCCATTCATTTTTTCAGTGACTACTTGCTAAATGCCTGATGCATGTCAGGTACTGTTCTAGAGATGGTTGTTGTTACATGCCATCAAGTTGGTCCCAATGCATAGCAACCTGGCATAGGGTTTCTGAGGCTATAAATCTTTGCCAGAGCAAAAAGCCTCATTTTTCTTCTACACAGCAACTGGTGGGCTCAAGCCACTGACTTTGTGGTTTCCAGTCCAGTGTTTATCCCAGATAATAAACAAGGATAACAACTTTATGCACTATATTGGAATTGAATGAGGGGCCAGAGGGAATGATGGGTTTCTTTTTTGTTGTTGTGGTTGTGAGTTGTTAATTCTGTAGGTGAAGATGTGGTGCTAACAAGGCAAATGACAGGCAAAGCGGAAGCTATTTGTGTAAAAAATAGATTTGTTGTTATTCCATGGCTCTAATGTGGACTTGGGAGTCCTGGTATGGCGCTGTGGGTTGAAGCGCTGGACTGCAAGGTCTGTTTGAACTGCAGGGCCGGCAGTTCATGCTCACCAGCCACTCCTTGGAAACCCTATACAGGATCACTATGGGTCAGACCAACTTGATGGTACTTAACAACAACAACAGCAATATGTGGGCAATAGTTCCTGCCATGCTAATGGCTTAAAGGAGATATTATGAAGAGCGGACAAGTGAACCTATGCAACAGTGCCTTGTAAGCTGTTCTACTCCTATGTACATGTTGTTCCTAGGTGCCATGTCATTGGTTCTGACTCCTACTAACATATAGGACATAGCTGAACAGCCCCAGAGGGTTTCCTAAGCTAGCATTTCTTGTGGTGCCGTAGGATAAGCACTGGACTGCTAACCTCAAGGTTGGCAGTTCAATCTCAATAGTCGCTCCTTGGAAACCGTATACAGTGTCAATGTGAGTCAAAACCTACTCAGCAGCATTTAATAACAGCACAGTCTTTATGGGAACAGATCACCAGTCCTTCTTCCTGCAGAGTGGCTGGTGAGTTGTTCAAACCATTGGTCTTTCAATTAGCAGCTGAGTGCTTAACCATTGTGCCACCAGAGCTCCTTTATACATATGTAAACCCAAAGGAAACTCATATATTCAAGTCATTTCTGACTCATTGCATCCCTATAGGACAGAATCGAACTGCTCCTTTGAGCTTCGGACACTGTAAATCTCTGTGGAAATAGACCCACAATACCACCCTGTAAAGAGAGTTATTAGAGACATCACAGCTAGGAGGCTCGAACTATTGTGGGTAACAGATTCAGGAGAGTATGGATGCCTCAGCTTAAATCTTAATGTTAGCTTAAGTCTTAAATGTTAGACGTGAAAAACAAATCTAAGAATGTATCCTTTTGAAGAAGGCACATTATCATTGTACTTCTAGACCTTTCTTTTAGAAATACGTTAATGTGAACTTGGTGGCAGGTTACAAAGCTCTTCCATTTTATCTCATTTGAGTCCTAAAGTTATGCCATGCAAGTAATTGTTGTCATTGTTTTTTCCTCGACTTCTACCTTTGTGGAGGGGACATGGGAATCTTTGAGCTCATGCCCCTCCTGAGGGGTGTGGAAGCAGCTTTGTCGAGGGTCTGATTCAGCCTCACTGCTGGCTGTGGCGGAATGGCTGGACTCTGAGCTCTTACCACCAGAACCCAGTGTCCATTGTAAACCTGTGACAGAGCAAGATTAAGAAACGAAAACACTTTGATGAATCAAAGTGAAACCATTAGTTTTTAGAAGGTCTTCATACTCTTGGGGAGCGTGGTGACTCTGTAGGTTAAGCACTGGACCACAAACCACAAGGTCAGCGGTTTAAGCCCACCAGCTGCTCTGTGGGAAAAAGATAAGGATTTTGCTCCCGCAGTGCTTTATAGCTTCAGAAACCCTATACAGGGTCGCTATGAGTTGGAACTCACTCAGAGGCACTTAACAATAACAACACACTCCTAGTTCAGAACTCTTCCTTTCACCAAGTTGATTCCTAGAGACAGTAAGGCCTGGAATCTATGTGATCACATATATTCCTTGACATTTTCTCTGGAAGCCTAGTGTTCTGAGAAGAGTGTCAACACCTCAAGGAGAATGATTTGTAGACAGGCAATTATAGAGTCAATGTGTAGAGACCAACAGGAGGGCAGTACTGTGCCAAGAACTTAGGAGGAGCAGAGATGTTTCTGAGAAGCTGCCACCACCACTCTTAGAGGGGGCAACATTGCAGCAGGATGGGAGCCCTAGAGTTACTTTGCAGTGGAGCAGAGGGGAGGGTGAATGCAAAGGTGGAAGCATTTGAGGGTGTTCTAGAGGTGGGCCTCACAAGTTATTGAAGGGTTTCCATGGAAAATTGTGGCAAATGGAGTAAGAAGGAAGCAAAGGTACAACAGAAGCCATCACTAGTAATGGTTAGGAGGGATGAATCAACAAAAGCACAGTGCTAACAATAGTTTTAAATGTACTTTCTTTAAATTTGCCCTTAAGATTTTATCCCAAGTTAGGATTCAAGTATTTTCAGGTGTACTTTTTTTTTTTTTTTTTTAAGAGGAAAGGCCTATTTGGAAGGGAAGATTGAAACCTCTCTTTGCATGCACAAGTCGTCAGGCAGTCCTGCAACAATCTGGGAAGCTTTGCAGAAGGAACCTGTTAGTGGTGTTGAGGTTGTTGCATGTGTGAAGTGTGACTTTAGGGAGAAATAGGGGAAAATCTGACCAAGTAGGTGGAAGAAGAGATGGAGAAGAGTTTGCAGACGTAACATGAATCAACTTGCTCCTTTGGCAGAATGAAGTTTTAAATTGCTATTGATGCTTTTGAGTTATGGTGTTGGAGGAGAATATTGAAAGTGCCATGGGCTGCCAAAAGAACCAACAGATCTGTGTTGGAAGAAGTGCAGCCAGAGTGCTCCTTGGAGGCTAAGATGGCCAAACTTTGTCTCTTATACTTCAGACACATTGTCAGGAGGGACCAGTCATTGGAGAAGGATATCATGTTTGATAAGGTGGCGGGTCAGAGAAAAAGAGGAAGACCCCCAGCGAGATGGATTGGCCAAGTGCAGTATCAGTGGGCTCAAGTGTGGCAACAATAGTGAGGTTGGCCCAGGATCAGCCTGTTGTGCATAAGGTCGCTATGAGTCAGTACCGACTTGATGGCACCTAACAACAACAACAACAGTAGCTGAAAGGTACTGAACCCATGTCATCTTTGTGAGTATATTTAGCTTTCTAAATCATGTATCCTGTGTAAACAACTCCTTGATAATCAGATGCTATAACTGCTAAAACTTTGTTTTGAAGATTTATTCCAAATTTTCAGTTATCAGTGAAGTTTATCAGAGAAGTTTACTATTGGAAGTTCAAATTTAGTTAATATCTCTGTTTTATGAAAAGATTATTTAGCCCTGCTGACTATATATATAATTTATTTTAATACCTGAAATGTTTATCTTGTTTGTCATAAAACCGCTAAGGCCAATATTTGCAAGGTATATAAATGGATGATAATTAGCAGTAGTTCAGGTAGAGTCCAAAATGTGTAATAAAAGAGCAAAAGAAAAATAATTAGTGTTTGAAAGTCATTTTAAAGTCTTTGTTTCTCAGTTTATATATCCAGCTTATTCCTGTCATTTATTTGGTGCATGCTAATTAAATGCTAAAAGTGGCCTTAAGTTAGTACAGTAACTTACTAGTTTGCAAGGACAGAGAAATTTTCAAAAGAGAAGCAGCGAAGTATAAATTTGTACCCACAATTACAAAATAATGCTGAGAAATACTCTTAAATTATACTCATGAGTATTTTTAGAAATTACCACTTCAGTTCTTTACTTACATAATATAATGAATGTTTCTGTTCTCTCTGTAAACAAATAACAGGGGCATCAAAAAGTCCATGGGAAAAAATCCCATGTATTTTCATTCTGATTTTTCATGAACTTTTTGAAGTCCCCCTCAGATGTTTCTGATAGTTAAATGTGGATGACTGGCCTAATTTCTTATATTAGTTCTAAAGTTATGTTGTGTGAAATTCAGAGGGAGAAACTAAATTCTGAATTAGGCCCTGAGAGTAGAATTATTTTAAGTGATCTTTTAAATGCCCCCAAAGAGTGACCATGTGCTTAACATTTCTGTCCATTTGCAAGGAATAAATAATAATTTTTTTAAAAGCATACCCATGGCATCTTATTCTCATGGGCTTGGATTCCCAGGGTCCAGCAGGCGGGCTGTGCTGGCCTGTAAGGAAGGGCTAAACATCTGGTGTTGGATCACATTAGCAAGCTGTTGTTGGCTTCTTAGTCAGAGATGCCAAAATCCAAAAGTGTAGGGAGGAGGCAGTTGTATGTAACCTGTGGATTGATAAGATGTTTGTTGTTAACCGCTCTCCAGTTGGTTCTGACTTATAGTGATCCTGTATAGGATTTACAAGTTTGTACATCTTTGCAGGAGCAGAAAGCCTCATCTTTGTGCCAGAGAGTAGCTGGTGGGCTCAAACTGCCAACCCTGTGATTCACAATCAGGTGTTTATCCTACAGAGCTACTGCTCTCCCTGATAAGATGTTGACGTTGTTAAGTACCAAGGAGTCGGTTCCGACTCATAGTGACCCTGCACAGGGTTTCCGAGGCTGCAAATCTTTACATCTTTACGGGAGCAGAAAGCCTCATCTTTCTCCCACAGAATAGCTGGTAGTTTCGAACTGCCGACCTTGAGGTTAGCTGCCCAATTCGTAACCACTACGCTACCAGAGCTCCAGAATACATACTTTGGCAGAATCGTGTGTCTACTCTCGAGACGTAAAAATTATAATTTTTTGTTTTGTTGTTGTTTTTTACAGGGACACTACATCTAGTATTTCACTTGGCTAGGAAATACCCAAATGCCACAGAAATTCTGCAAATCTACCTTTCTGCTAACTTTAATTCATAAAAATTTTAAAATTAATTTAAAATTTAACCAAGCTGATGCCTCTGAACTCCCTACAAGGATATCACTGGAAGAGATTATTTAGCTTCTATTTCAATGACTTTTCCTAAGATGAGTGCTTTAAAGTATAAGTTGAGTAGGTAGTTAAGAAACTGTTAGTAGTTAGTGTCATCTCTAAAATGCAGAACTCTGGAAAGGAAAAAAAAAGATCTTGGCTCACAGAAAAATATTGGAATGATATGCCACCCAGGTAAACTGAGCAAGCCCTACAGAGAGGCTGTGAACACTACTTCAGTGTCTTTTAAACACCATTATAATGAAACTTTTTAAAAGATTAACTTGGCAAAAATTAATCCACAAAATAGTAGGAAAAGCCCTGGACTGCAAACCGCAAGGTTGGTAGTTCAAGCACATTAGCTACTACCTTGGAAACCACCGTATATTGGGCCAATCTGAGTAGGAGGTGACTGGCACTTAACCACAACAATAATTAAAGAAACATCTGTAGAGAATTTTCTTATACAGTGAAAACCTTTTCCACGCCCCTTAAATAAAGATAAAACAGGAAACATTGTCGAAGTTTAATTTCGATAGGATCATCAATTTGATTGATATCCAATCAATACAGAACAGCTTGAAGAGGTCTAAACTTGTCTTGATGTTAACGACTTATAATCACCTTTATGTTGGGTTTTAAAGCTTTATTATCCTTAAATACAACTAGCATAGTGGACCATTAAATGCCAGAGCGAGCTGAGATAATGTTGATTGGGGTGACAGCCAAAATTTTAAGGTAACTGAATTACTTTTTATAATATCTTTACACTGAATGAGCATGTAATTTAAAAAAATAATCATTAATATTCCAGTCGAGCTGTCTCTGGCCTCTTTTCTTAATGCTTTTAAATTCACACTATTTAGGCGCGCACACACCTCTCCCAACTAGTATAAATTTTCCTGTTAAAAGTAAGAACTCATTCAAAGCCAAAGCTTTCTTAAGGAAAGGGGAAAGGCTATCAATGTAACTTCTGGGCCGAGGACTGCCCCTCGAACACTTCTGTATCTTCAAGCCTGACTTCCCATCTGCGGGGGCCCTGCCTGGGCAACTGGCCACGGGGTCTGCACCAAGGCACAGCCACGGATGATGATGCAGATCGGTTCTCTCTAGTTCTGAGTATTGTGGACTTGGTGACCGGTTTTGACTCTTGGGTTGTGGCCACCGCGCGTACGACACTAGCAATTTGGGTATCTCAGTGGGTCCTTCGTGTGTTCCCAAACCTGGGTGCGAGGTGGGGGTGCGAGAGTGTCCTGTTGGGACCCGCGGACTCCGCCATCCCAGAGCGCAGGTCTGGAGACCTGCGCGGGCAGCGTGGGCAGCGTGGACACAGTGCCTCGAGGCCAGATTTTTGCGCGCCCCCCTCCCCGCCCCCTGTTGATCGGCCCCAAGTTGACGAATAGCTCAGATGTTTGTCATATTTGCGGTCGCGCGACTCAGCGGGCTGAGAGCGCGCTACACTCGCCGCCGCCTTTGCCTTTGTCACCACCGGCTTCGTCATTTACTCGACTATTTTCTGGAGTGTCGGGGGATGGCTGGTGATAGTTCTAGCTCTCTGGCCCAAGTGTCCTTTTCTTTCCTCCCCTCTCCTAAGCCTTAAGAGAAAATAAAGGGTGCGCCGGCCGGACCGGGAGCGGGGAGCTGTGGGGCGGCGCTGCTACCGGCACCTCCTGTACTCCGCCTGCTCCTTCCTGCTCCTCCAGCGGCCGCAGCGCGGCTCGGCAACGATCGCGCCTCCCGGGACCGCCCGGGAGGGGGCGGGGCGGAGGGCGGGGCGGGGCCGGACCGGGGCGGGGCCTGCGGAGCCCCCGGCCGGAGCTCGCGGGAGGCTCGCTGGCCGCACGTCACTCCCGCACGGCGAGTGCTGGAGCACGAGCTGCCGCTCGCTCAGTCAGGGCGCCCCCTCCGCCCGCCTCCCGCTTCCTCCGCCGCCGCCGCCACCGCCTCCTCCTCCACCATTGTATAATGCTCCGTGCGCGCAGGCGGAGGACGGTGGAGTCTTAGCCCGGGTCTCGCCTCCAGCCCGCTCCCCGGCGCCACCCTCGGGCCCCCGGAGCGGGGGAGTCCGCATGGAGCGGGTGTAGCTTGAGGAGTGGGCGGAAACCCCTCCTGATGCGTTAGTTCCCAGGTGGAGCTGCATGTGGTAAGTACTCCAGGCGCCGGGCTGCAGGGGATCCTCGGGTACGCGGGGCTCCGGGGGAAGGGGGTTGGCGTTGGGAGCCAGCCAGGGCCGGGAGGACGGCGAAGGGCCCGGGCGCCCCCGCGAGAGGAACCTGGGGCCGGAGCAGGTACGCGGAAGGGACGCGCCCTGGACCCAGAGCTCGGGCCCGGGAGCCCGCCGGGTCTGCGGTCAGGTCTGCTGGGGGAAGGGCCGGGGCCGCCGTCGTGGGCCGGGGTCAGGAGGGGGTCGGAGCATAAGCGAGCCGAGCAGTTGGGCGGAGGGAGCCGGGAGCTGTCGCCGTTTACAGCTGGTGTGCGTGTGTGTGTTGTGGCGGTTGTGTTGTGAACATGCGAGACTTTTTTTTTCAAGCCTTGAATGGCTGGCGTGAAGACGGCTTCACTTTGGAGTTCTCTGGTCAGGTTTGCAGTCAACTTGCTGTAAAGTGTTTCTGTGAGTTTCCCTTGTGTTTTTAGCGTAGAAGCATCCCTGTCCCCCACCTTTCCCCCTCTACTTCCAACGCTGTATTTTCCCCTGAGCGCCCAAGTGAATTGATTTTGGATATGTGCGTGTATTAAACTTCGAGTCTCATTGGTTTTTTAAATTAGAATTCTACAAGTCATCTTTGTGGTGACCGCCTGTGACTAAAAGGGAGGGGGACTGAGGGGAGCCAGCTGTCCCAAGCCCTGGACTTTGTACCATTTAGGTAAGGGTTGCTGTCAGGGGGCCATTACATCTAGAGAAAGTCAAAAATTGTTCTCACAATTTTTTTCTTGGCTATGAAATAGTTACCTCTCACTAATTGAGCTGGGAGGAGAGCTCATAGTTTTAGATATAATTTGTTTTAGGATGATTTCGTGCTTTCAAGTTGGGTAGTTTCAGGATGTTTCCGTATGAAGAAAGTAGGTTTTTACGAGCACTGAAATGGGGAGGGGCACTCCTCTGGGTGAGTGAGATATTGAGTCTCAGCCTATAGCGGCGTTTATTTGAATAGAATTGGGCAGCTCCAGTCAGCCTTAAAGACAATAATAAATGTTTTCAAGCTTTGTTCATGAAAGGCCTTTTTGATTTCCCAATGTATGTTAAGAAATGTCCGTAATGTGTGTAAAGAGCCTAGGCCACGGAGCCAACGGGAGAATCATTGAGGACCAAGTGTTGAAAGTAGCCTTTGACAATTAGGAAATGGCTAGTCTCTGACAAGAGTGGAGTGGGGCCCTTGGCTCCACTCAACCGCCCGCGGGGGGACCTGACTACCTGAATGCTCTTCTGGATTGTTTTGCTGATCTGGGTAGTTGCTCAGCTAACTAAAGACAACAGCTCACCCCCCAGAACTGCCCTTCCTCCCCATAATCTATTGGGGAGGGTGAAAATACCCATCCTGAGCTCTCAGCTTCTGGCCTGAGGAAGACTACTAGCTTGTTCACGGAGCTTTGCTTGCCTGATCTTAGGTTTTTTGATTTACTTAGATATTTTATATACTATTATATAATTGTTTGTTTTTCATCAGGTTTGGAACCCTTCAAATTTAATTTTACTTTTTCTCCCTACTCTTCGTTAAAATGTGGAGAACCATATTGGTGTCAGGTGAGAACTCAACGGAAATGGATTCGACAGCGTTTATCTTTTTCTATCCTTTTTTTTTTTTAAAACACTCAGCTCTGTTCCTTGCTTCATTATATAACAGGTAGGAGAGAGGACTCACATTTTATAATGACAACCAGTATACTGCAGGAGTGTCCTAGGGAACAGTTTTATTGTCAGGCGAGTGTCACTGCTTCTTAGGTAACAGCTGCTCAGTCTTGTTTCCCTTAAAGTACTAAGAGGAAGGATATCAACTTAGATTTAGAAAATCTGTCGACTCCTGTTTGCTGATTTGCTCCCACTTTAAAGCTTTTTTTTTTTTTCCGCCGAGAAGCTGAAATAGAAATTTTACTAAGTTGCACTGAAGTATTAAGAATGAGCATAGCCAGGTAGCACGTATTCTGGTATTTTAGAATTCACTATAATTTGTGTGGAGACTAATAGCTTTTATACATCTGCTATTTTAAACAGACCTTAAAAGGCAAAATAAAAGTTACAACATGATAGAAACGGTTGTACACACGCTCACAACAGCGTGGGACAGTAAAAGCTGTCTGAATACAATTATATAAACTTATTTCTATCAGTAGCATACTACAAATTAGCAGTAGCAGATTATACTACCAGTTTGCCCTCAGTCAAAATATTTTATTTAAACTTCAGTAACTCGGGAAGGTAAAAGTTGCAGCAGAAACTTCTAGAGATTTCTTGTCTGTGATCCTATTTAAAGAGCACTGGCAAAGGATGAAGCTTTAATTCATATTTAGTGTATGTCAGAAAGCTCAAGGCCCTTTGTCAATATTTATAGATCAAATGTGCAGAAAAATCAACTTGCAAAAAATATTAAACTTTTTTTACTACAGAAACTGCATGTATATTGTTGTGGCTTAGACTGCAGGAGATAGCTCTAGTTGAAATAGTTTCTTGGCAAAAAAAAGAGAGAGAAAGCTGTGTCTGATAACGTGAGTCCAAAGATCAGAGCCTATGCTAAAGGCATCAAAGGGCAACATCCAGTCCAAGTGAAAATGGCCTTGCAATAAAGGTAACATTCGCGCTCTACAGATCTTTCCACTAATTAATACTGACAGAGCATGGGCATCTAAAAATCCTGTGAACAACACACTTGCACAAATCACATATTTTCTTCGTACTGCTGATATTTGTTCCTTAAAACAGCTGAGCTACGTGTAAGCTAGACGTCTTATTTAAGAAGTGTGTGGGTATTTCATTTAATCTTTATATTTCTGAAGGAAACAGCTAGTAACTTGAGTTGCCATTTGTTTTTTAAAAATGGTTGTCTCAAAATGGACAGTGCAGTTGATATCAGTGGTGAACTTCGGCCCCTGGTTGCAGATGCCTGGGAAACCCCAGTGAACACGACTGTCCCCGAGTACCCATCACTCATTGTGCGGCGGAGCAGTGTCTCTCTCCATTAGCACTGCATAGCAGTTCATTCTTTGTATGAATCTGTGAATGGCATATGTCAGGCCAGTAAGAAGACCTTCCTATTCTGGCTATTAAAGAGAAGTCTTGTTTTTTGTGTGTGTACAACCCTTTCCTTGAAGATCATGAGACAAATAATATGCGTAGCTACCTAAAAATTACCTTTGAAATACAATAAAAATATCAATATATTTTAAAACCTAAGATTTCTAATGGAGTAAGACAGACACTGATCATTTGCTAGAGTGTCATACCTGGGCAGTGTAAAAACTCACTCTTGGAAATAATGCTCTCTTTTGTGGTTTGAGTGGGTCCTAGCTGAGAAGGGACCTGTTTGTTCTTTCTTCTGAGTCTTCTGTCCACCATTGGAACTTAACTCCCAGAATTCACTGAAGCAACTTCCAAATTTTATTTCTGACTTTTAGAAATAGAAATTCAGAATCACATAAGTTGGAACCTTACACTCCTTGCAGTTTGGGGTTCAGAATGGAGTTGGCCTCTGCCCTCCTGCTCAGCCGCCTGTCCCGTTTGCCTCCTGTCCAGGACTGGCTGCATGGACAAGGGGCAGGGATGGCATGATGAACAGTGAGTGTGCCTGGCCAGGACCACCACCCCAGTGAGAGGGAGCTCTGTGGATGCATAGGGTGGGGGAGGAGAGGGAGAGCATATCTGGCCACTGAACAACTGCTACAGCAGGTCTGACTAGTTTTAGGTGCCCAAAGGCAGCTTTGTTTCTCTATAGTAACTCCAGGTCGCTGCAGACTTACATTCTGAAAATGAATTCATGACTGCATTACCTATTTTTTTTTTTTGGGGGGGGGGGTGTCTCTGTGCATAATCTGTAGCTTTGCAGTTAGTTAATTCTAAGATACCCCCAGTTCCAGTTCTCCTCACAAAACCCTTTACAACTGCAAAGATATCAGCTAAACCCAATATTTTTTCCAAGGGGTGTTTTACATAGACTCATGAAGAAGGGGAGAGATCCTGGCTCTTAAATAAAGATATTATATACAGTCTCTTTTAAGGTGGCCTGTATGAACTTGTTGGGCAAAAGTAAAATGTACTCCTTAAATATGCCATGGTCAAAACATATATTGCCACTTGCTGCAGATCAATCTTTAGCCTCTTGCTTTCCTTTCTGGCTGGCTGCTTATCATTCCACACCACACAGCCACTCGGGCTTCCAGCAGACTGCTGAGTACCCCACCCTTGTGTTGAAAAGTGTTGCCAGAGCTAAACTCAGGGAATCACCCCTGAGGACATCACTACCCTCGGACAGGTTTGCATAAAATTCTAGCTGATGAGATAACAAGGTAGTAACTGTTTCAAACTTATCTTCCCATTTTATAATACGTGATACAGATTTGCTTTTCAGATTTTTGAACTTTAATTGAGCAAGTTCCTTGTGTACTTCTGTGTCTCCTGTGCTGTCGTAGAAACCTGAGTTGGTGTAGGAACTTGAACACTATGGTCTGTGGCTGATGAAGAACTTGCTGCGCGAACTCTCCGTGATTAACCTGGGCAGGTGTTAGAATAAGCCCATTGGCAGGTGATAGCTACTTTATTTTAAATTAATGATTCTTAGTTGTCTGACAGACACTGGTTTACAAATTCAAATGTGGATACATCAGCTGACACCTGCCTCTTTATGGTGGTGGTGGTGGTGATTGTATGCTACTGAGTCGATTCTAACTTTTAACAACCCTGTGTAGGGTTTCCAAGGCTGTAAATCTTTACTGGAGCAGAAAGCCTTATCGTCCTCCCACGGAACAGCTGCTGGATTGGAACTACTGACCATGCAGTTAGCAGCCCAGCTCATTGTGCACTACACTACCGAGCTGCCTCCTTAATATTGCCTTGGAGATAGGTTGATATGAAAAGAATATTAGGAGATGACTTAGTTGGGTAGATAGGGGAAAGACTTTCTTAAAGATAATTGAAGTCTCAAGAGTTAGTGTCCTTTGAAAATAGTTGCTACATTTAGTGTTAGTACCCTGATTATTTTGATTGCACTTTTCATAAAGTCAGTAAGTCATCAATACAGAGAAGTCTTCTGTTAGAAATGCATTTTTATCTCAAAATAACCTCAAAGTAAGTTTCTAAAAATAAATAGCTGCCCTATTTACAAAGTATCATCCAGTGCTCCCAAGTTTAGTTTGTATCCTCATACCCATTTCTCTACTTTTGTGACTTATTCAAGTATGTAAAGTTTAAATTAACTTCGTTAAAGCTTATCACTAGTTTACCTACTTACATGGGACATTGCCTTCCTTTTATATGCCTCTAATGGAGTCCTGGAATGGCTCTTTGGGTCAATGCGTCAGACTGCAAAGTCATTTGAACTGCAAGGTCGGTAGTTCAAGCTCACCAGCTGCTCCTCGGAAGCCCTATACAGCGTCGCTATGGGTCAAAATTGACTCGACAGCACTTAACAGCAATAAGTATGTCCCTATCATGCTGTACCTTACATTTTTATACTTATCTGTCATGCTGTAGAAATGGGGCAATTTTGTTCTCTTAAGGAATCCAGATTTAGACCACACAATGTTTAGTTTTACTCAGTAAATAACGAAATAACATTTCTTTAATTTTCCTCTCTAGATTGCATATGGAAGTAAAAGATGAAATACGTGTGTGAGGACAGTTTTGTATTGTAGTAGCATGTCTCCTTTTAAATGATTTTCCACTCTGAAAATTTGGGAAGCAAAGAAGATAAAAGGCTAATCATAACTTTTAAGAAATACTCCATAAATCATTTCATGATGTAGCACGCTTAATTTTTATTTCTTTTAGTAGGAAGTAGTTGATTAACAAAACTTTGAACAAAGCCATTCTTTTGTTTTAACTAAGGTACAGTTTTACCATTCACAGAATTGTTTTACAAATTATACTTGATTTAATGTGACTGCTTTATACATCTGATGATTCTTATTTTTTAAAAAGTTGTTATGTACTTTAGGCAAAGACTTTGGTTTCTAAGCAAAGCCTTTTTTTTTTTTTAAGGTCCCTGTTTATTAAGGGTCTCTAGTGTGAGGGGAAAAACAAAGTATCTTTGGGGAAAAGATGGTACAAGAGAGTTGAAAGGAGAATCCCATCCAAGCAATTATAAATGCAGGGAAAGAATATTTCCCTTATGAATGGGGTGGGGGAAGGGCTTGACACTCTTCTGAAAAAGAAATTTAAATTTAAGAACTCTTTACTTGATAGTTAATGAGGTTTTAAATCCTAAATGGAAAAAAATTTGCTCCTGACATCTCAGTATTATAAAGTAGCATGATTGTTTATGTAATTATAATGTTGTTGTTAAGTGCCATCGAGTTGGTTCCGATCCATAGCGGCCCTGTATAGGGTTTCTGAGAAGCTGCTGGTGAGCTTGAACCGCCAACCATGACATTCAAACTAGCTGTGCAGTTCAGTGCATTAATCCACAGCACCACACCAGGACTCCATATAATTATAATAATGTATTCGATGTAAATGGTATTATAATATGTTCACATCACAGTTACTATGTTTCAAATGGAAAGTTTAATAATAGCTCATCTGTTAAAGTTATTATTGAATATACATCATATAGATTTAATTTGTAATTCAAATAGAAAAAATAACAGTAACTTATTTCATTCTCTGGAAGGTTAACTACTCTACATTTTACAAATAGATGGCTCCTCCCCAGTATCCTTTGTGAAAACTTTTTCCACATAACTGCCTGAAGCTGTATTTGTTCAGTGGAGGTAATTTGCTGTATTAAGAAACAGTGAATTATTGGAGGTTTCTATACTGATAAAATTCTTAGTGCTAAACTTGAGACTTATTGTGATGTTGGGAGTCCACATGAAGAACCCCCCTGGAAACTCTAAACTCTTGGCTTCTCCACGCCCACATCTCATGACTTAGGCTTGTGTGTTTGTTGTTTGTTCTTTCTCACTTCCAGAATCCTCCAAGGAGTTTAACCACACATTTTGAACCATCAGTGTTAACTTTTATAAAGGCAACAACCTTTTCTACACACATTATTTTGAGAGTTTGAACCATAGCTTAATATAATTTAGTCTGGTCTTGGCAAGACTCCCAGCTTGCTTAGCAGTGGCCTGTGGAGACCTGAATTTGGGAACAATCTTGGAAATTTGTATAGTTAGAGTTCTATTAGTAGAAATTGCTGTGAAGGGTCTACTTCAGGGTTGCCTTGTTGCTCTATGATGCCCCCTTGTGGCTGGTTATGCCATTCAGTCTTAGAGTTAGAAGGGAGTTCCTACTTGTACTGGGTATGCTTGTTTACATAGAGCATTAATAGCTTCTGTGTGTTAAGTGTTTTAAACTATTCTGTTAATATAATCGTTTTCATTGTTGATATATATAATTCATTGTGCTTATTAAAGGGGAAGAGTATAACCAGTTTTAATAGTTATCAACACTCTGTTGATCTTGGTTCATCTACATGGACTTTATAAAATATATCCTGGAATATTTTCACACAAATTTACATGACATATTGGGTATATTTTGTTAAATTTCAATTGAGAACTGTATAATTTTTCTCAACCTTTTACTTTAATTACCTTTGTGTTGCTTTTAAGAACTCTCTGGTAAAATGAAAGAGTTGTTTGCTTTTTTTTTTTTCTTTTTTCTTTTTTTTTTGGTCGCTAAAAGGTGGTTAGTGTCCGTAACTTCCTGAGAGTTAGGATTAAAACCTGAAATTCCCAACAACAGAGGGTCAGGTCAGTAAAACAGTCAGTAAGACAGAATATTAGAAATACTTTACACTGCTTAACAGTTACTTTACATAAAGCGTATTTTTCTTTCTAGATGTTTATTAACAAGGTCATAATTTATTCCAAAGAAATAATTTACTTGAAAAATTCCTTCTCAGAATTTGGCTTGATATTGCTTATTAAATGCATTTCATTGTCAACGTTTAGATTTTTAATTTCCTTCTCCCAAATTATATCCGACAAACGGACAATATTGAAAATTATGTTCAGTCTAATAGCAGCATGTAAAAATACTGAGAAAAAATGCTTGACTTAGTTAAAATGTGAACTTTCAAAAACAACCCAAACAGTAAAACTTTCTCCTCTTAATTTACTTAGAGGTTAACTTCCTGGCCAAATTTCAGCTATCTACAGGCTTTAGGACACTCAAGAAAAGTCCAGAAGATTATCACTGCCCATCTCTGTCAGAATGCTGTTTCTGATCATTAATAAACCGCTCTGCTGTGTCACCCCGTGGGCCTCCAGTCGGCGGGGGTGCAGCAGGGGAGAGCCAGGAGGAGGCACCGGGATGCAAACAGTGGTATCAGGTTACAGGTTCAAACTATCTCTGGAGCACAGTTAACTGGCTTGATCTAGTGACTGGCTTTATAATTACATTGCCGATTTGTTAGGGAAGGCTTTGTCTTACTTACCAATTAGCATGGATGTTACTGCAGGGACCTGAAATCCTGGAATGGAGGGGGTTGCGGAGCGCTGTGTGTGTGTGTGTGTATGTGTGTGTGTTTCAAAGGACTTTCCTGACCTAGGTGACTTTTGGTGTTCTGCCCCTGAAACTCACCCTTGTCTTTTAGGAGTTCTTACCCTGTCTGTAAATAAGCACAGAAGCTGTCTCCCCATTGGAACTCTGCCCTATTCCATCCATTGCCCTGGGCCAAGGCAGTCGTTCTGGCATGTGACTGTACCCGCACCTAGCCAACCCAGGTACCCACCCACCTTCCACTGGAGGTAGCTTCAGCTGAGGACTCAGGTGGCCTATTTTTATTAGCTTTCCCCTCTGATTCTACCAGCATCACCAACTATGTGATCTCAAAGATGAGAGGGTGTTAAAAGCATCGGAGACGTTATCAGATTTCTTAGTCATGGGTGTTTTATTAAGGTGTAGTATTTTATCAGTGGCCAAAGTTTCTGAGCAAGCCATAGCTTCCCCCATTGAAGCAGGATTCCTGCATGTGAATTGTTGTGCCACAGGCTGACTGTAGACCCTGGGGTAGTTCTCATTTAGAGGAGAGTCCCTTCCAAGTGGAGGCTCTCCCTTTGAATCATTTCAAAAGCAGGATCCTAAACCTCTCATACACACAGCTACTGCCTGGTGAGGAGAGAAAGAGCAATGTGAATATTCTATAATTCAGAAGTTGTCCCAAAACAATCTGGCCCAGCTTTGAGCCAGCCTCTCCTTTTGTCCCATACTTTTGTCACACAAACATTTTGCTAAGGGCAAAAAAGTCTTTCTTCTACCACTATCCCGAAAAGAAACTGAAGGTGTGTGTTTCTACTTTAAGGGCTGTGGGTTTTGTCCACACACAATGTCAGTGAGGAGATAAGCCTCTGTCAAGAGTCCTGCTGTGGCTCTGTGGGATAAACACTGAACTGCCCACCACAAAGTCAGCAGTTCAAACCCACCAGCTGCTCTGGGGTAGAAAGATGCTTTCTGCTCCAGTAAATATTTACAGTCTTGAAAGCCCTCTACAGAGGTACCATGAGTCCGATTCAACTCAATAGCCGTGGGTTTGAATAGCCTTGTTTTAAGACTGGTTACATTATCTTGTCGTACTTTTTCCCCTGCCTTTAAAGGAGTAGATCCACAAGGACAAGTCATTGCCCAGGGGTGGTTTTCAGTATCAGCATTGTCTTTATGGGTGGGGTCCCCACTGTGCAGCAACCAGAGGTCACAGTGGATGGTGTACTGGAAGAAATTATGGGTATCGTTGCTTCAAGCTTTTTTTAACAATTCATATTATTTTCCTTGAGACTGCTAACTCATTTTTTAAAACATTGTTATTAAAGTAAAGCCTGCTTACAGAAATGTGCATAAATCCTAAGGGCACTTGACCAATGACTTAGCACACAGAAAACACCAGTGTGTTCACCACCCAGATGAAGAAATAAACCATACCAGCTCCCCAGAAGCTGCGGACCCTCTAAGTAACCACTCCCTAACCACTAACACCATAGCTTAGTCCTGCCTTGTTAATGGAATTAAAATGCCACCACAGAACTTAACTGTGAAGCCTGCTACAGCCCCTGAGAAGGAAAAACTCTGAATTTCTAGTTGTTGGTATTTACTAGTACAAAAGGCAATTGGATCACAGTCGTGACAGTGTAAGCAAGCTGCGAACTGATTGGGCTTTCAGCTGTTCTGAAGTGCCCCCTAATTTGTGTGGCAACAAGCATCCCTTCCATCCATGTGCTACTGTGCTGAAGCCCAAGCCTGCCTGTGTTCCTGGGTGTGCACTCCCCTGCCCTTCAATGCCTTTTTGGTCATATAGTCAGTTAATGCCTTCCGCAGTCATTTCTTCTTTACAGAATTTGGAACGGAGCTGTCAATTGTGATCCCCTTTTAAAGAGCTTGACTTGGAAAGACTGTCCCCTGTCAGTGTTGTAAAATCCCTCTCTGTGGGGTGGTGGTGGTTATGTACCATGGAGTCGGTTCCAACTCATAGCGACCCTGTACAGGGTTTCTTTGGCTGTAAATCTTTACGGGAGCATAAAGCCTAATCTTTCTCTCGTGAAACAGCTAGTAGTTTTTCAAACTGTTGACCTTGAGGTTTGCAGCCCGATTCATAACCACTTTGCTACCAGAGCTCCATCTCTGGGGTGGTGGTCATGGTGGTTAAGTTCCATTGAGTCAGTTCTGACTCATAGCCACCCTGTATAGGGTTTCCATTGAGGGGCTGGTGAATTTGAACCACTGACCTTGTGGTTCAAACCAGCCTTACTGGGTCCAGTGCTTTATCCCACAGCACCACATTGTTGATGGTTGTTGTTGTTGTTGTGATGGTTAAGTGATGTCAAATTCAACTCACAGTAATCCTGTATTGCAGGGGTGGGGAACTTACAGCCTGCGGGCCATATGTTGCTGTTGTGAAGTGCTATTGAGTCAGTTCTAACTCATAGTAACCCTGTCCTTGTGGTCCAGTGCGTCATCCCACAGCACCACACCAGGACCACAAAATCATTTGGTATGGCCCTGCCAAAGCAATCACAGTTCCAGCCATCACATTGTTGTTGTTAACTGCTATGGATTGGTTTCCACCCATAGTGACCCTGTGTAGGACCTTTCGGGTCAAACTGACCTTGCAGTCCAGGGCACTACCTGCAGCGCCACACCAGGACTCCAGCCCTCACATTAAGGGTGAGTTAATTAAATGTTTGACCAAATACAACTGGCTAATTTTTAAGTTGATAGTTTTCTATGGCCCATGAATGAAGTTACAAGTATAAGGGTTTCCAAAGAGCAGCTGGTGGGTTGAAATGCCAACCTTGTGGTTAGCAGTCCAGTGCTTATCCTACAGCACTTTAATGACTATTATTTAGAATGACTTGAGTTAAAACAATGCAAACTTGGACTGGCACACAGTCAGAAAGCATCTTCACCAGAAGGCCAGACCTTCGGGAAGATTGCGAGGAGGGAAGCCAGTGGGGTTTGAATGGTACAATTCACACCCTTCATGTGGAAGACTCAGGTTCGATTCCCAAATGGTGTGCGTGTTATATTGTTGAACAGGTTTCAGCAGGGTGTCCATACTGAGACTGGCTAGAAAAAGGACCTAGTTATCTGCTTCCAGATATCAGCCAGGGAAAACCCTGTGGGCCACAGCAGTCTGATCTGCACCCTTTAGGGCTGTGGCAACTGCAAAGTTGGCAGTTCAAACCCATCAGCCACTCTGTGGAAGAAAGATGAGGCTTTATTCTCCCTTAAGAGTCCTGGTTGCACTGACCTGCAAGGTCGTCGGCAGTTCAAGCTCACCAGCCACTCCTCGAAAACCCTATACAGAGTCGCTATGGGTCGGATCCGACTGATGGCACTTAACAACAACAAAGACTTACAGCCTCAGAAATCCTATACAGGTTGGCTGTGAGTCAGGATCGACTCACTGGCAGTGGGTTTGACCTATGTTTTATGGTGCCTTCGCATCTTCTCTAATTCATAGTGACCCCATGTACAATGGAATAAAAACACTGCTTCATCCTGCGTTATCCTCACAGTTGTTCTATGTCACTGAAGTTCTTCCATTTTAATGACCCTCTGCCAACCATGCTGGTCCATCTCTGGGTAACATGTCTAGAGGATGAAAGACAAAGCCTCATCATCCTCACTTTTAAGGAGCCAATCTGACTGTATTTCTTCGAAGACAGATAAGTTCATTCTTCTGGCAGTCCATGACATAATTCTGTGTTCTTCACCAACACCATAATTCAAATGTGTCATTTCTTCTGTCTTTCTTTTTCATTAACTGGCTTTCGCATGCACAGAATAGTGATTGAAAATACCATGGCTTGGGTCTGGCACGCCTTAGTCATCAAAGTGACAGCTTTGCTTTTTAAGATATTAAAGAGGTCTTTTACAGCAGATTTGCCCAATGCAAAAGGTTGTTTGATTTCTTTCTTTATTTAACATTTTATTGAGCTTTAGGTGGAAGTTCACATAGCAAATTAGTTTTCCCAATCAATAGTTCAAGCACAGATTGTTCCATGACACTGGTTACAATTCTTGCATTGTGTCAGCTCCTTCCCTATTTCCTCCCTTGATATTCCCCGTTTCCATTGGTCTGGCTTCCCTGGCCCTCCCTGTCTTCATATCTTTGGTTTGGGGCAAATGTTGCCTTTTTGGTCCTGGAGTTGATTGTTCTGAGATGTTCATTCTTCATGGGTGTTTTGTTTATTTTATAATTCCTTTTATTTGACTGGAAGATGGCTTCAAGTAGTATCTTCAGTTTCAAGTTAGAAGGTTGTCTCAGGACAGTAATCAGTGGGGCTTCTCTAATCTCTGACTAATAAGTCTGGTCTGGGGTTTGAATTCTATTGAACTTTTTTTTTTTTTTTAAACCCATTCTAACCTGCCTTGTGTGTGGTCTTGGTCAGAGTGGTCAGTTGAGGTAGCCAGGACCACCATCTAGTTCTGGTCCCAGGTTGGAGGAGGCTGTGGATCATGTGGACCATTAGTTCTTTGAACTAATTGCTTCCTTGAGCTTTCGTTTTTCTTCATTCTCTTATGCTCTAGACAGGAAGAGACCAATAATTGCTTATTAGATGGCTGCTTGCAAGCTTTTAAGACCCCAGACGCTACTCACCAGACTAGGATGTAAAACATTATCTTTATGAACTGCTTTGCCAATTGCTGTGGATAGTGGGAACTCTTGTATCAATCTGAGAAACTGTATTTTAACTTTGAAATTGAACTTAAAACATCTTAATTCTGCATGTAGTTTTTTTAAAGTCAGTTATCAGTTACCATCCAAAAAATGCTGTTTGTTTCTTTTTTCTACTTGTTTAAATGATGACATCTAACAATAATAAGAACACCTAGGGTGGTGTAAGATAAGCATTGGACTGCTAACCTCAAGGTCAGCAGTCTAAACCCACCAGGCACCCCTTGGAAATCCTTATAGATTGTTGTTATGTGTTGGAAATGACTTAACAACAACAATAAACAACAAAATACAAATACAGAAGACCTTGGAAATCAAAATTAAGTGTGTACAGGTACCCTAGACTTACACACAAAAGGACCAGATGGGGAAAAGCCTGACTTGAGGTTCTCAAAGTGTCAGCAGCACCTAGTAACTCGATGGAAATTCAGATTTCAGGCCCCATCCCTAGACCTGCTGAATGGAGGGAGACACTGGGAGTGGGGCCCAGCAATCTATGCAACAAAACCCTCCAGTTGACTGATACTTGCCCAAGTTTGAGAACTAAAGAATAAGAAAAGGCATTCACAAAAGAATTTTCTGAACTGGAGCTTTTCCTGCCTAGCATCTATACTTCAGATTCTAGTGCATCAAGCTACTACCTCAGAGATCTGTTCAACTCTCCTCTCTCACACTTCCTTCCCATAATACAGTTCATGCTTGGGACACACATTGTCTTTATTACAGTTCTTCTCTGGCTGGCTGGCCCTTTTAAAATAAGTCTTTTCACTTTCCATTTATCATTCATTCATTTAGTAACTATTTATGGTTCATGTCTTCTGTGTGTCAGTTCTGTCATACACTAAGGATGCAGGATGAACAAAACACACAGCCTGTACACTCATGGGTCTTACTGTCAGGGTGGGACAGACATTAGGAGACAGTCACAGCTTAGATGCAGATTTTAAATGGTGGGATTACAAATCCTACTTCAGTAAATCTTCCCTGGTCACCCCAGCGCCTAACGATCCTTTTGTGGGAGCCACTCAGGAACTCTGAATGGTGACATAACCACGGTCTTCCGTTTTTCTGTTTCTTTGTTTCCTGAGGAGATTCCTTGGTGCTGTTGTTAGCTGTTCTTAAGCTAAGTCTGACTCAGGGTGACTCCGTGTACAACAGTATGAAGTGTTGCCTGGGCCTGGGCCATTTTCATAATTGTTAGTGTGTTCAAATGTATTGTTGTTAAGTGCTGGTTGAGTCAGCTCCTACTCACAGCAACCCTGTAGAGTGTTTCTGAAGAAGGGCTGTGGTTAGCAGTCCAGTGCTTATCCTACAGTACTACACCAGGACTCGTAGCCACTGTGTAGTTTGAAGTGCCTTCCAAGCACCATATCAGACAATCTTCTGTTATGATTCGTTGGCTAATTTTCAGAAGTAGATCACCAGACCTTTCTCCCTAGTCTGTCTTAGCCTGGAAGTGCTGCTGAAATCTGTCCACTATGGGTGATTCTGCTGGTATTTGAAATACTAGTGGCATAATTTCCCACATCACAGCAATATTGCCACCACAGTATAATGGGACTCGTGGTGTTAGCGCCGAGGGTTAATGTGCTAAGTTACAAAGTCAGTTTGAACCACCAACTTGGTGGTTTGGCAGTTCAAACTCACCAGCTGCTCTTTGGAAACCCAGTACAGGGTCTCTATGAGTCAGAACTGACTTGATGGCACTAACAACAACAACAACAGTATGATGACGATCAAAGACCACAGCCTTCAGGATGGATGGATTGCACCTCAATGTGAAGAAAACAAAAATTCTCACCCCCGGACCAATAAATAACATCAAGATAAATGGAGAAAAGATTGAAGTTGTCAAAGACTTTTTGCTTGGATCAACCATTAACACTCATGGAAGCAACAGTTAAGAAATCAAACGAGGTGTGTTTCATTAGGCCAATCTGCTGCACAAGACCTCTTTAAAGTGTTCAAGAGCAAAGATGTCAGTTTGAGGATGTAAGTGCTCCTGACCCAAGCCATGGTATTTTCGGTCACCTCATCTGCATGTGAAAGTTTGACAGTGAGTCAAGAAATCCACAGAAGGATTGAGTATGGTATTAGAGGAAAATATTAAAAGTACCATGGACTACCAAAAGAACAAATAAATGTATGTTGGAAGAAGTATAGCCAGAATGCTCCTTAGAAGCCAGGATGGCCAGACTTCATCTCTCATACTTCAGACATACGACAGGAGGGACCAGTCCCTGGAGAAGGACATCATGCTTGGTAAAGTCACGCTTGGTCAGTGAATAAGAGGAAGACCCCCAACAAGATGGATTGGCACAGTGGCAGTAACAATGGGCTCAAGCGTAGCAGCAGTTGTGAGGATGATACAGGACTGGGCAGTGTTTCTATTGTACACAGGGTCACTATGACGGCACCTAACAACAACAACAACAGTGCAGTGTGGCAAGTCGAGAGACATGTTATTTTTGTTGGATTTTAGCATCATCTCCCCAACAGATTGTATCTTCTGAGGTAGGAGCCCTGGTGGCATAGTTGGTTAAGTGTTGGACTGCAAACCACAAGGTCGACAGTTCAAACCTACCAGCCACTCCACAGGAGAAAGCAGTGACTGCCTGCTCCTATAAAGATTTACAACCTAGGAAGCTCTGTGGGACAGTTCTACTCTGCCCTAGAGGGTTTGCTATGAGTTGAAATCGACTTGGTGGTAGCTGGTTGAGGAGTTTGTTTCTAACAAATTTATTGGGGTAGGATGGTGGTTTGTCTCAAACCAGATATTAAGAACCAATGAGTCTGTAGAAAAGTGGCTGTGACTAGTTACATCTGTATAAGAGGAGGGAGCTGAGCTCAGGTGGTCTGAGGTGATGTGTAGTTTGCAGGAGCCCCCTCTTGATTCCTCCATGTGGAAGGTCTCTCACCTGCCCTAAAGCTCAGGGTCTCTTTGGGGTATTGTCTGAAAAATGGTAAAGATGACGTCTATTTAGGGGCTTGGGTCTTCCTGAATTGTAAGGCAGAGACAGAGCAGGGTATCAAAGCCTTGGAGTGATTTGGGAGCTCACTGAATCACAAACCTTTCGTTTCTGTGAGTTCCAGCTCATTCCCCCCACCCCCCCACCACTGTCACCTGGGCCTTTCCCTCAGTCTCCTAGCAGCAGAAGGAACCCCTTCCTTTTTCCTCAGTGTTGGTGAGCTCCGCTACTGCTTCCTCTTCCAGCTGCATCCTAGTGAGGCCTTTTAAAAGGTCACGTGCCCTCCTGCTATCCCTCTTAAAGAACTATTGTTGTTTCTTAGCATGGCTGAGGAAACAGGATTTTGAGGAGCAGCAGGCCTAGCTGTGGCCAGCCTGAACTTACAGCCCCAGAGATCCCAGAAGAGGCTGGCATTGTTTGACTTCTTACTCACTGTCTTGCACTAAAACAGATGCATGTATTTTCTTTTCTTCTTTAAATTGTGCCTTTAATACAAAGCCCTGAACGAGACGCACACGTCCCTCCACTCTGACTCAGCCGCTCTCAAACCTCGCGGTTTGAACCTTCCTTTGACTGCCTTTTCAGCTAGAAGACTGTACTTTCTAAACATAGTGTGTTCAACAAACATTCAGAAAACTTGACTTCATTTTTAAGTAAAACTGGGGTAGATTGTATGCTGTTAGATTTTTATTACTTTCTATGTATTTTTCAGTAGAGTTAGATTTTATATCAGGATGTTGTGTGGGTCTGTGGAGCCAGTTTTGCTTCATAACATGATATAGAGAAATGAAGGCCAACCTGCTTTGAGATATATACTATGTCATGGGTCCTTATTTACACATTTGAAAGGCACAAGATTCAGTTTGTGTATCTATTCCTGCACACAGATCCTACTTACAAGGGACCTCCTCCCTGCTCTTCCGGGCAGCATTACAAATCTCTTTGTAAATCATTAGGATTACCACACAGCTATGAACAGCTGGTCATTCTTGTATTGGAATCTCTCTGAAAGTATCTCCACATTTTCAACTACTGGAATTTTGCTGAATACCTATAACATTGCATGTCCAGTGAGCTTTTTACATCTCTATCTGAGCTCTGTAGATTCCGTTCAAAGTTGTCTTGTCAATTTCAGCAACAGATCTTTAAAAGACAGTTCTGTGTCATAGTGACTGACAAAAAAGGTCATACCTGTCACCTCTCCTCCAGAAAACCAGCAGAAGTTTAGTGGTGGTGATCTGATTTGTTTTTATGTTTATATTTCAGGATAATGTTTCTCAAACTAACCGTAATGGCCCAATTTCTTGTTTTGTTTTGTTTCAGTCCTTCATCAACTGTTACTTTTATAAAAGTAAAATAATTGCTTATAAATGAAATAAAAATACAAATATGTTGAAAATACAAAGCTTATTTTTAAAAATTAGATTTGATAAGCATACAATTAGTCTCAGTTTGCTATCAAAGTTTAAAATTCTCTAATATCTGCTTAACCTTATATCATCACAGTCATCAACAGTTCACAGACCGGCGCCATCTATGGACCACAGAGAAAGGCTGTTTAAGAGTATGTGTGTATGTATTTGTGTATGTGTACACACACACTTTTAAGTGAAACGTGTTGGGCATGATCACATTATTTTGCAACAGCTTTATTTAAGAATTAAATGCACTTTAGTAAGCACTTTTGTGAATGCGGAATTTTTCTGTAAGTATTTAAATACTGAAATTTAAGTAAATACAGATAGTATAATTGTGAATACAGTTTTCTGTTTCCAGACACAGTTGTCCAGTAACACTTCCTAATACATAAAGTAGAAGATGTTTTGTAATGTGAAGTGAAATCACCTCAGCTCTGATTTCATTCTCACCTCCAGTTGGGCAGCGATACTTTAGAGAGGAAAGGTTCTCTGCCAAGAATATATACAAAAGAGACTTTTAGGATTAAACAGAGGGAAGCATTTCTGTTATGTGAGATGGTAGATAAATGAGTTTGTTTATTATACCTTCCTGGCATCAGAATAGTTAATTACTTGCCTGATCTTTGTACCTGGTGATTGACAGCCATTTTCTTAATGTTTACAAAATGAAGGCGAATGTTTCATACCAGTAACTCTACATTCTTCATGGTGGTGTGGTGGTAAGTGCCTGTATAGGGTTTCCAAGGAGCCACTGGTGAATTCGAACCGCCGACTTTGCTATTCAAACCGACCTTTCGTCCAGAGAACTATCCTTCAACACCACACCCAAGCTCCATATTCTTCATACACATTAGCAAATAAATGCTCAAGCTAATTCTGACTTTGCTAGATTGCGTCAATCTTCATGTTTCTCTCCTGAAAACAGGCAAGCTCTGTGATCACTCGCATGTGTGCCTTCAGGGGCAACTTGGTTTTCTTGAGCAAAGTGTTGGAAGTTCTGTGGCTCTTATATTATGTTTAGCCTTACTCTTTTGGGAGGAGATATTTAGCCCGTTGAAAGCCAGGCTTTATGCATCTATGGAATGCTCGATACTGTCTAAGACGGCATAGATTTGGAGTGAGGTAAGAAAGAATGAGGTAAGATCAAAATCAGCTGTAGCAATTCACTAAGCGGCAAGGAGAGTTTAGAAGGAAAATTGGATAATTGCAAAGCAATTGCATATATATGAAGAAATCAGAGTGAGTCACACACTGAGAGAAGATTAACACACCGAGTGTGAGTATTGTAGAGGGTGAGGGAGCAAGCAGTTGTTAAGTTGATGTCAAGTTGGCGCGTGGTGGCCTCATGTCTAACAGAATGAAATGTTGCTTGATCTTGTGCTGTATTCAGAATCACTAGTATGTTTATTTGGCTTAATTAGAACCATAAAACCTGGCTTGGACATCATAAGATCAGCTGTCTTTTTTAAAAATCAGCTGTCTTGATTAAATGGTTAAAAAGTAAGGTCTTTGTGGCAAAGGCTAATAGCTTGATTGAGATTGTTCTGTGTAGAACATAGGAATTCTGAAAAGGAGGCGATGGAGAGGAAGAAGGCCCCACTGTCCAGAAGGTGACAACCCAATGATGGGTGTCTTCACTAAAGCCAGAGTTAGAGAGGAGGCAGCCTCAGTGTCAGGAGAGATGACAAGGCAGAGGTTCTTCATGGCAGTTTTAAAATTCAATCCATTACCACATTCACAAGATCTAAGACAGGAGGGCTGCCGTTTCTTTGAAATATATCTGTAATCTCTGGAAGAACGGTGTGTATTTTGTTATGAAATATTTCAGGTACCCCAACAGCAGTGCTTGTAATCAGAGCAAATTACTTTTAAATTAATCCAGTTGCAGTCATACATAACTGTATGTAGTGAAATTGGGCCAAGGAAAAACTTGGGCTGGAAAATAACAAAATACACATTCCTCTGCTTGGTTCTAAAATGAAACATGGTGGCAGCTCAGTCGCTGCGGTCATTTAACACAGGCCAAGTGCTTCACCACATGTCACCAAACAGGCAGAAAGGCTTTGTGCATAATGAGGAAGGAAAGAGCATTTTGAAAGCGCACACAGTTCCACCAACATTGTACATTTTCCCCTTCTCCAACAGGGTTCTTTTAATTTTTCAAGGTGTGTCTAAGCTGTAGTTTATGACATGTATATCTGTGTAGGTCACACGATGTAAGTGTGCTCTCGGGCTTTAAAAATAAATTTATTTGGGGGAGGGAAATTGAACCTGCATGTTAATGTTAGGCATGCGAACGCTAGCACATGAGCTGAGAAAGTAAAAATCACTGTTTCCATGGCAACTCTTAACTTGTCTATGTTGGACACATTTCTCAAGAAACATTTACCAGACTACCTAGTGATAAAAATTGCTCTGTGGGCCCAGGAAGGTGGATGTCCCAATTCTCTCTCATTCAGAAGAAGGTTTTCTCTCAGTGAATTCGTCTGTTCTTCTAAATGGCACGGGGGACAAGGAACTGAAGTCCAAGTCCTGTTGACCTCCAAATAAGCTCTTTTCTTCATTGTGGAAATTCGTTTTTGTGTGATTGATTCCGTTTCTTCCTCTCTCCTTTGCAGATATATGTTGGGTAAAGGAGGAAAACGGAAGTTTGATGAGCATGAAGATGGGCTGGAAGGCAAAATCGTGTCTCCCTCTGATGGTCCATCTAAGGTGTCTTACACCTTACAGCGCCAGACTATCTTCAACATTTCCCTTATGAAACTCTACAACCACAGGCCCCTGACAGAGCCTAGTTTGCAGAAGACTGTTTTAATCAACAACATGTTGAGGCGGATCCAGGAGGAACTCAAACAGGAAGGCAGCCTGAGGCCGGTGTTTGCCCCCTCTTCTCAGCCCAGCGACTCGCTGGGTGACAGCTACCGAGAGGCCCCACCCACCTTCAGCCACCCCGCCTCCCTGCCCGCCCACCCCTGTGACCTCGGAAGCACTACTACCCTGGAGGCCTGCCTCACCCCGGCCTCTCTGCTTGAGGATGACGATGACACTTTTTGCACTGCCCAGGCTGCGCCTGTGGCGCCCACCAAACTGTCCCCTCCAGCTCTGGCTCTGGAAAAGGACAGCTTCTCCTCAGCCTTGGACGAGATCGAGGAGCTCTGCCCCACATCTACCTCCACAGAGGCCCCAGCAGCCGCCACTGACAGCTCGAAAGGGACCCCAAGTGAGCCCAGCACCCCGAAATCCGAGGGACTCTCAGAGGGCCGGCCGGACGACTCGAAACTTATAGAGTCTCTCCCCGGCAACTTCGAAATCACCACCTCCACGGGCTTTCTGACGGACTTGACCCTGGATGATATCCTGTTTGCTGACATAGACACGTCCATGTATGATTTTGACCCTTGCACGTCCGCATCGGGGACAGCCTCCAAAATGGCCCCGGTGTCGGCCGACGACCTCCTGAAGACTCTTGCCCCTTACAGCAGTCAGCCCGTTGCCCCAAGTCAGCCTTTCAAAATGGACCTCACAGAACTGGACCACATCATGGAGGTGCTGGTGGGGTCCTAAGACCTGCGTGCCCACCCAGACCCCGCAAGTGCTCCCACGGCCCCCACCACCACTCTCCGCACTGTGCATGCACCCTGGCTTGCCTTTTTTTTTTTTTCCAGAGAAAAAGAAGATTTTACAAAAGGATCACACTAGTTTTTGCTTTGAGCAGAGTTGGAGTGCCTTCGTCTAAGTATGACCACTTGTAATATGCTTTTTTTGAGTGGTTCCTCAGAGACCTGCTACCCTGGTCTAGGAAAGAACAGTGTTGTGCTGTTGAATGACACCAACAATCCGAGTGAAGCACAAGGGTTAGGTTGGGAAAGCTGTACGTTGCATGTGCATATTTGTCTATTTTTTCTATAAGTTTTATTGCAAGAGGTTAAAACAAAGAAAAAAAAGAAAAAAAAAAAGAATATATATTATTTAGATAATCTCAGTACCTTTTCTGGCATTTTCGCCCTGTATAGGTTGACTTGGCAATTCAGCCTTTTTAGAGGCATTAACTACTCCTCGTAAGTGTTGCATTTACATGGCTGTTTAGAAACTGCTGCCCAAATTTATTTTATATTTTTGTACAGATTCTGCAGTTTATGATATTGTTTTTTTAAAAAAACAAACAAACAAAAAAAAATGCTGTTTATACATATGAAATAGCTATTTTGATAGGATTTGCTCACATAGTTCCTGCAAACTTCAGATGTACAAGTTGCACTTGTACTTTTATAGAGTTGTAATGTTTTCTATGTGTATGGTGCAAAGAGAAAATTGGATCAAATCAATTTGCAGTTGATATCCCCCAAAGCAAACACACACACACACACACACACACACACCCCGTCCGCTCTCAGAGAGGGCCAGGCAGTGACACAGACAAGTTTCACAAGCCTCGACCCCCTGGCCCAAACACCCTCCAGGACTGTGATTTCCAAAGCCCGAGCCCCACTGCTCATCAAACTTGGCATTAAGCAGTTGGCGGGAGATGGCTATGGAGCTAGGAGTGGAGGTGATGGTTCTCCTTAGCTTCCTCTTTTGAGAGGATGCCTACCCAAGGACTCAGGTGTGTGTTTGTATGCCATTTTTGTGTGTGTGTGTATTTTTTCCTAAATCAAACCCAAGTCTTCTTTTGTGGCATAATTTTTGTTATGATCTGAAATTTTACATCTGAACAAAATTTTATTAAAAAGCGACCAACCTTTACACGGAAGTAAAACCCTTTTGCAGTGCTTAAGGCTCTTAATAAAATCAAATAAAATAAATCTCCCCAGAAGGCATCCATCATGTTGCCGAATTGTCTTTCCCAACTCCCCTTCCCCAGAGCTTCCCTTCCCTCCTCGTTGCTAAGTGCTGCAGTGGCATCCTCCACCATTACCACAGCAAGCCCAGCTCACCACCGCCACCGCCGCCGGCCCAGGACACACTCTCATTGTGACCTCTGTGTCTCCTGAACCTGGATGGAGTTTGTCACAGTCACGTCACGGCTTCCAATCTGGTTGCTTTCTTGAATCAACTGCTTTAACTACTTCACACTTTACAAAGCTGTTTTACCCAAATACACAGACCAGACTTTCTATGCATGTTCCTCCTTCCCTGCCTCACCCCCTCACCCCCCCCCCCCCCCCCCCCCCACAGGACACTTGAGACGTAGCTTTTGATTCCTAGTGTTGTACATTTAATTTTAAACCGTTTGCAATGTATCATGCTTGTTGCCGAAATTGTTTATGGCCTTTTAGTTGTAGTTTTTTCTTTCTTCCAATGGTACTTTAGCTGTTGAGTGTAGGTGACAACCTATATTGTTGAAATGCAGGTGGCTTCTTTAGGAATACCTTTTATATTTATTTAAATTTTTTCTTTTTTTTTTAAATTATGGGATTTTGTTATTGTTGTTTTTGTTGTTGGTCATTTGTCAATATTCAGTCACCAATTCTGCTCACTTCTTGCCATGGATAAAATTGGGCCTTTCTGGCCAATTTAAAAAGACAACTTTATAAAAATGGCACTTTACAGAAGCCATAGATGGTTTTATTTTTATAATGCACATGGCAAAAGCAAATATATTTGTGATGAAGGAACTGCTTGTCTAAGCAAAAGATTTGTATATGATATAATTAAATCTTTCTACATTCTAATTTACTTTTTTCCCCACTTGAATATGTCTTAAAGCCTAATTATCAGCTCAGCAGAGAAGCGAGAAACTGATCAAATTGCCCTTGTTCTCCTACAAGAAACCTCCACACGGCAGGCACGTCTGTTGCTACAGATGTGTTGTCTTCCTCTGACAGGACTAGGGACCATATAGTCGGGGGCAGGGTGCTATGGATGCATCCGGTGTCACTGTGCTTGTCAGCTTGAAAAGCTTTCCTTTCTTGTAGAGAACAAGTCTGCCCCCGATTCCATGGTTCTGTAGCTTGGGGAGACGCGCCCCATGCTGCACACATATACAATAGTATTGGTTATTCCGAACAATGACATGGTAAAACAGTTGAGTTACAATTGTTAAAAAAGGATTTACAGTAACTTTGCACAACTGTACTTTGGTTGGATTAGCAAATCGTGTGTCTAAACAAATCCCATATGCTGGGCAACAGTTCAGATAAGCACAGAGAAGTGTTGCCTAAAAGTAGTTCTCTGGCTTTCTTGTAATTTGTAAAGCTAGGCTGCAAAATCAAAACGAAAACCCCAACAACAGCAGGCAAATGCTTTTTTTCAAACTCTGGACACCCGTGCTATAAATTCTTGCGATTCAAAGTCTCACGAGGAAGACCTAGGAAAGGATTGGACCCATTTTCAAAAAGAGCAGAACTATCAAGTGTTCCAACTGTCTTTGAGTCTTGTTTTTATAGAGTGATGTTCCAACAGGGGAGAGTCTGCGTCCTAGTGGGGTGTCCAGGTCCTCATTGGACTGTGGGGTGTGCTTCCAGATCCCACTTGGCAGCAGCGCCTTCCCCTGTATAAAAGGGTGTCACGTGGCCCTCAGCCGAGCAGGCTGTCTGAGGTGCCTTTATAAGAAAGACAAGCGGGCTGGGGCTGGGAGGGGACAATTACTGACAGTGATGTGCAATGAAGTGACAAGATGAGAGCAGAATAATAAGAGCTTTGAATTTGAAGTGATTTTTCCCCCATAAGTTATTTATTCCTTTTTTTTTTAAATTTTCTGTGTAAATATATTTATTGTACTGTGGAGGTCTAACATCTGGATCGTAACATGTGCAGAATGTATGGTAGGAATGTATTCTCCTGTAGGAATGTAAATCTGTATTAAAAGGGGGGGTCTGCACCCAACCCCTGGGTCTTCTCATCGTATGCACAGTCCACATTCATTTTTACTCTCTTCTCTACTATGGGTCTATTTGAAATATGCAAAAGGTATGGATGAAGAATGTTTCAATACCTCCAAATTTTTAGAAAATCGAGCATCAGAGGTTAATATTTTTAACATTTTTTTAGTAGCACTTTCTCTTTCTGACAGAAGGGGCACCCACACTGACACCCTCGAAATAGCCAGAGTCTCCGCTACACCTTGAGTGTCTTTATCAAATGAGCTTTTATTGCCATAGCCCCTGGAGCGCCCCAGCTGCCCTAAGGTCAGTCAAGGAAATTTTCTTAAATAAATAAACTCCAAAGAGCCAAAGTATCAACTTACGGATCGTTTTTAAAGCTTAAATTTATTAGCCACCTTTGTGGTAAATAATGAATTATGAATACCACAGGGCAGCCTTCTTAAATGACAGATGTAAAAAAAAAAAAAGACTGTGCAGCGATTGTAATTCTACTATATATTAATTGTCTTAATTTCAAATCCTTGCTGTTGCAAATTGGACCTGTATACATTTTCTGAGAATTGTGAGAAGAGCGTATCTACCCCATCCTGGCTGTCGGTGCTCCTCCATAGCAGAGAGGTGTGTGCGTCTGCTTGGGTACTGTTGCTGACAGTGCTTCTCAGAATGAGTCTAAGTGGTTCTCGAAGATTAGCCAAGATCAAATGCTATTGCAAACAAAGCCAGTAGAATTTTTGGACTTCTTTTGGGGATTAAAAAAAACTCAGAAGAGAAGTGCAGTCTGTACAAGCAAACAGCCATGATTTTGGAAAAGCTGTAAATAGTGATATGTTTGGTGCATGGTTTTTAAGGAGGGCTTTTTGTCCAAAAGGAGGTGTAACCTTTTCCCCCACAGACCTGGGAGCTGTGCCTTTTCTATGCAATATTACAGACGTTACATTGAAACCCAGATGGCTGTATTCACATGTAGGTTTGGGCTGTAATCTAAACAACTGGACAGATTAAATGTACATGGAAATGAGCAGTCTTACTTTTGTAGTTTTATATTATACAATAAACAATAAAAAGATGCACAAGGCGTGTATGCACTGTTTTCTTATGACCAGAGCACAACCAGCTGATAATGCTCTCATTTGTTCATGTTGAAGAATAGTCTCGGGGAGGCACAACTGGTTACCCGCTCCACTAAATCAAAAAAGGTCTACAGTTCGAACCCACCCAGATTTGCCTTGGAAGACAAGTCACAGACTTGAAAACCCTGTGGAGGAGTTCTCCTTTGCACACGGGTCAGTCGCCCTGAGTCAGAATAGACTCAGTCGGCCTCCATAAGAGTTAGTTAGTTGACCTTCCCAACCAGAATTTTCCCCTGGATGCAGTGATGGCTTTCTCTTCTCACTCTCTCCCTCTTAATCTTTTTGTTATATCTGTACCTGAAGATGTTTTTAAATACTTATTTTTCAGGGTTTGGTCTGACCAAAGAGCCCTGGTGGCACCATGGATTAAGTCCGGGGCTGCTAACTGAAAGGTCAGTGGTTCCAACCCACCAGCCAGGTCTGTGGAAGAAAGATGTGGGAGTCTGCTTTCATAGAAATTTGCAGCTTCAGAAACCTCGTGGAGTAGCTCTCCTCTGCCCTACACAGTCACTGTGAGTTTGGACTGACTTGATGCAGTGTGTGGGTTTGGGGTCTGGGATCAGCTGTTTGTCAAGGCCCACTTATTCTGCTAGATTTTTCCCAGGTGGTGTAAGCTGCCCAGGACTCAAAATTTCCAACTCCTGCTAACTTGCTGAGCTCTGGAATTCAGGTACCTACCATGATTGACCATCTCAGACTCAGCAGGTCCAAACCAATGTTGTTCTCATGCGGACCTCTCATTGGCCACATCACGTTTCTCCCAGGCCTGTCTTCCAGAATGTTCCCTCCTCTTGCAGCCTCCTTTGCTTCCACCACTTTCCCCAACTCAGACCCTCTTCACCTCCTAGTCTCTAATTGCACCTGCTTCCAACTAGTCTTCCTGCTACGATCCTTCCTGCCAGTGGTTCACATGAGTCTTCTGTTCCACATCTTACAGCTGTTGCTGTGTGTCACAGAATAAAACTGCCCCATAGGGTTTCATCTGTCAGTTGTTAAGCACCATTGATTTCAGTTCTGACTCATGTTAAGTGCCATCAAGTTGGTTCCGACCCATAGTGACCCTGAATAGGAAGCAGCTGGTGACCTTGAACTGCTGGCCTTGCACTTCAAACCTACTTTGCAGTCCATGCCGTAACCCACAGCATCACACCAGGACTCATTTTCCAGTTGTTAAGTGCTATCGAGTCCATTTTGCCCCGTAGTGACCCTGTTTAAAGTTTCCAAGGAGCAGCCAGTGAGCAGTCTGGTGCACTCCAGGACTCTGTCATTTTCCACTTGCTGTGAAGTGCCGTCGAATCGGTTCCTACCCATAGCAACCCTGTGTAGGGTTTCTGAGGAACGACTGGTGAGCTTGAACTGCTGACCTTGCAGTTCAAATGGCTTTGCAGTCTGGTGTATTAACCCGCAGCGCCACACCAGGACTCCATTTTCCAGTAGACCCCCTAATTCATACAGTCTAGACCCTCGTCCCTCCCTTGTGTCTTCCAGGGGTTAATGGAAGAGATCCTGTGCACCCTTCCGGCAGCTGGGCCATCGTGAGTGGAGTCCTTGGGTCGAGCTCACCTTGAGCTTGGACTGGTCTAGGCAGTTTGAGGTCATAAGACCAGCTGCTGAGGGAAGGAAGCTAGATGTGGGAGACATGGGAAATGGTTCCAGTCAGTCCATTAACAACATGATGAGCCCTTTCCAGTTGTCCTCTGGGGATGCTAAGTGACTAGAAATTAGGTTCGGTTGCCCAGGAGAGGTTTATGTTTGGTGGTGTTGTGGATTAGGCATTTGGCTGCTAACTGCAAGGTCAGTGGTTCAAACCCACCAGTCACTCCTTAGGAGAACAGTTAGGCTATTGGTTCCCGTACAGACACAGTCCAAATACTCTAGAGCAGGTCACAATTAGAATCGGCTGTATGACAGTGGGCTTTTTTTGTTAACATTTTTACTATTTTGGGTATTATGAGTGAATTGCTCACCTTCTCCGTGCTTGCCGACAAGGACAAGATCATTGTAGATACTCAACTTTGAAAACAGTTGACCGTGCAATAAAAATGCAAGTTATGGACATTAACATCTATTCTTTTATCTGTAGTAAGTGGCACACAGTAAACACTTAGAAGCGTTGAGTTAGAGAAAAAAAAAAAAAAAATACTGTAGTTCACCCTGCTGTACAGAATGAGAGTGGCATGGGACTCCATGTCTGACCGAGACCCACCCTCTCCTCACCTGGCACCCTCATCCCCAGCATACATCACGCTGCCCCTGCTGTCCCCTGCACCCTTGCTCGGGCCTCTAAAGCCCACTCACCATTTCAAGGCCAGGCTTCAATACTATCATGCCGTGGAGCCACTGAATACACCCTTCCAGCCCTGCCATAGCCAGCCTCTTCTGAGCTGGAGGGCTCACGCCTCTGCAAACAGCTGGCGTGTTTTCCTCTGCTGCTGGGATAGCCATCTTTTTCAAGTCAGATCCTGCTTCCTGCCTGATCCTGTCAGTGAAGTTTTACTGGAATGCAGGCACACGTATTCATGTATTGCTGCCTCATGACACAATGGTAAAGTTGAACAGTTGCAACAGAGATCACACAGCCTTTAAAGTCTAAAGCATTTGCTATCTCTGGCCCTTTACAGAAAGTCTTTGCCAAACTATGATCTTTGCTACCCACACAGTGCTTAGGATAATGTCTAACCATAGCTGGCACTGACCACAGTCCTTGTGTTCAGGGGTTTACATAGACTTGGGGACTGGTGCTAGGCAGTCATGAGGACACTGAGTGCTGCAGGTAGGCACGGAGGCCAAAAGGGCTCTAAGCACTGAAATAGTCACAGAAGAGAGGACCTCTTCAAAGAGGAGCCTTGGAAGGAAATCCTTGACTGAATGGGACTAGCAGTCCCTGGGGTTCCCACATACTGAGCACACACATGAGCATGATCTCATGGACTGTTCACCCCAGTCTTCGAGGTTTATTTTACTACCCCTGGTTAGCAGAAGAGGAACACCAGACACAGAGAGGTTAACAGCTTCCCACAGCTGACACCTACCAGAGCAGGGATTCCGTCCAGGCCTCACTGACTTTTATAAACCCTTCACTCTCTCTCTCCCATCACTGCCCTGGATCCATTAAGTCCACAGCAGGTGACTTCTAGAGGCTGACAAGGTCAAGAGACTCTGTTCTACTCAAACTTTATCTCTCATTAGTTGCCTGACCTTGGATGAGTCACTTCACCTCTGGTTCTTTTCAAAACAAACAAACAAACAAAACCACTCAAGCCTGTTGCCCAAAGTCACTTTGAACTCATGTCCACCCTGTGTTACACAGCAGAACTACTCCCTTGAGTTTTCTTTGCTACAGTCTTTATGGAAACAAATCACCAGGGCTTTCTTCCTCAACACCACAAATGTTTAGCGTAAACTACTTGCACCATTCAGGATTCCTCCTGGCACCACAGCATTCCTTTGTGGAACAAGAGAAGGAAGCTGTTCCCCTGGGACTAGCAGTGAGTCAGAAGTTGGGATGGTTACACATGGTTGATACTCCCTGTTTTCATGCAGGTTCTGGGTGACCTTTTGCCAGCCCTTCTCCTCTCAGGAACTCAGTTGGCTCAGAAGCTGGGCTTCGTCCCTTACTCTGTATTTGAGTCATGTGGGGGCTTCTCTAGCATCTCTCTGGGTGGCCCTGGGGGAATTGGGGATTTCTCAAAAGCTCCTGGGTGGAAGGAGAACCATGGTCCTAAATTCACCCGTGCCAGCTTCCCAGTCTCCTGGTACTGCACGTCTACTGGGCACCACCAGGACACACACGCTGGGCACCCGGCTTTAGCAGCCCTGCTGACTCTGCCCTGCAGCCACCAGGGGAGGTCCCTCAGCTACCCCCGAAGGCCGGCCAGGCTGCCAGCTGCCAGCAAGGCCTATTGTTCATCTGTGACAAGAAATGGCTGCGGGCGCACAGGCCGAGAAAGGCTGGAGAAGAAGGGGAGGGCTGGTGAGCTAGAGGACCTGCTCCTAGCTGGCTGGGCCAGGGGATGTGGCAGAACGCAAACACATCCTGGCCTGGCCCACCTTCCCTGCAGGGTCGCCACCTTCCATACTGTTCCCAGGGGTCTTCTCAGGAGTATATCCATGTCTGTGTCTGCGTGTTGGCGCACAGTCAGGCCCGTTCTAGAAAGGGATTTAAGGTCACTGTACTGCGGGTTAATGCGCTGGACGGCAAGGTTGGTTTGAACCACAAAGTTGACGGTTCAAGCCCACCAGCTGCACCTAGGATACCCTATCCAGGGCTGCTATGAGTCGAATCCACTCGATGGCACTTAACAACAACAATAACAGCAATCCCCAAGCTGAAGTGCCTGAAAGTGCCAGGTGGCCGCGGGCTTTCTATGCTCACAAGAAATGTTACTTCCTCAGGCCTGGAGAAGTTCTAGAGAGACAATAATCCTTGCTGTTTGTGTAGAGTTCAGTAGAGTATGAAGCGTTCGTATCCACTCTCTTGGCGAATCTGGAGAGGTCTCTGAGGGAAGGCTAAACCGGTTTACGGAAGACTAGGTGCAGATTGGGGTGCGTGAAGGAGCTACGTCAATCCCAAACTCCGGACTCCACCTGCATAACCCTCCTGTGCTATGGGACTTCAAGAAACCAAAGTTTTTAGTCATGAACAATCAGGTATAGAAAGCTGTAGCGCCAGAAATCAAGCATCCCCGTGGAGTTCTGTAACAAAACTCAGTGGGAATGAAGACTTTCAGAGCAGTAATTCTGTCCCCTTCTGTCCTGGAAACCCTTCATAAAACCACCCAAACACACACGCAAACGAAGAACAAGTTC
>NW_006408570.1:13530442-13531471 GCF_000296735.1 Chrysochloris asiatica
TCTAGTCCTCTGTGGCTATGTCACTGACTCTGGGCCCAAGAGTCCCCAGGTCTTGCCACACTGCTGGCCAACCAGGTCTTCACCCGGGTTCACAGGAGTCTATTGAATGTTGTAGGGCTTAGTTTACAGCTTCATTGCTGTTTTTCCCTCACTTCCCATTATCGGTGATGAATGAGGTCACCAATCAGAGCGTATGTCTGCTCGTGTATTCCCATTGCGTTTGTAGATTTAGTTTTGAGACAAGTTGTGGGTTGACCTCCAGCTGATTGCTGCTCTTAAGATTTGCCAATGTAGAAATTCTGTACAGGCATGCCAACCAGTCTTTCTCTGTCTCTATCTGTTTCTTCCTCCTCCCCATCTTTGACTTTCAGTCTTGTCTCTGTCTTTTTAGAACAATGTCTTCTGCATTCACCTAACATTGACAAACTCATCCCTCTGTGTTCCTCAGTCGTAGAAGGTACCACCATTCACCTGATGAGGACAAAACCTTTCAAGTCATTCTTGACTCTTTCTCATCCACACCTAATCCATCAGCACGTCCTCTTAATTCTGTCTTCCAGATATGTCCAAAATCCAGAACATCTCACCAGTCTCACTACCTCCACCTTGTCCATGCCAGTCTCCATCACATCAGCCAGGATTGTCACAACAGTCTCTCAGATGATCTTGTTCTATATCACCTGTCCTCAACAGAGCAGCCAGAGCCATCCTTTCAAAAGGCCAATGCCTGTTGCTGTTAAGTCAATTCTGAATCATTCATTCAACATATAAATTAGTCCTGAGAGATGTTTTGTAACAAAAGGAGGGGGAGTGGCTGATCTTACAGTCCAGGAGCGGAGGATTCTGGGACCATCAAGGGAGAAAAGCAGAGTACAGGACCCTATCTACAGAAGCAGCAATGCCAGAGATAGAGGCAGAGACAGTGACGTGAAGAGATGGAGTGGCTGGGGACTCTGGACTCTGGGAGGGAGAGGGGCTTGTGTTGACAGCCAGGAGGCAGGCTTGTGGGGTGTACCCTTGGGCTGCTTG
>NW_006408570.1:13532754-13537221 GCF_000296735.1 Chrysochloris asiatica
GAGAAAAGATTGAAGTTGTCAAAGACTTCATTTTGCTTGGATCAACTATCAACATACATAGAAGCAGCTGTCAAGAAATCAAACAATGTTTTGCAATAGGCAAATCTGCTGCACAAGACCTCTTTAAGGTGCTGAAGAGCAAAGATGTCAGTCTGAGGACTAAGATGCGCCTGTATTCTTAATAGCCTCATGTGCATGTGACAGTTGAGCAATGAATAGGAAAGGCCATTGAAGAATTGATGCATTTAACTTATGGTATTGCAGAAGAATATTAGAAATACTATGAACTGCCAAAAGAAGAAGAAAATCTGTGTTGGAAGAAGTACAATCAGAATGCTCCTTAGAAGCCAGGATGGAGAGACTTCATCTCTCATAATACTTTCATTCCATCTGCCCCCATTTGAAGGTGACCTCCTGTTTGCAGACTGGAAGCTCTTTCTCTTTCCCTGGCTCAGTATCTTGACTCCCTTACCCTTTCCTGTTTCTTGGGCCGCCTCTTGTTGTTGTTGTTGTTGTTAAGTGCCGTCGAGTCGATTTCGACCCATAGCGACCCTGAACAGGGTTTCCGAGGCTGTAAATCTTTACGGGAGCAGATTGCCTCATCTTTCTCCCGTGGAGCGGCTGGTAGTTGGGCCGCCTCTAGGAAAAGAAGATTCCTCTGGTGCTATGCCTCTCTCTACTCTCTCAGACCCTCAGATCTAGTGGCCATGCCCTGGCCTTGGGCATCTGAATAATCCAGCCAAGGGTGACATAGGCTGGGAAGGGTGAGAAGTGGGAGGGTGGGGTGGTGGATTGTGGAGGGAGGGAGTCTCGGGCATCATCCAGGCAATTAGCTGACAGACTTACTGTTTGTATGCTGGTCTCAGTACCACAGGAAAAGGTATCTTTTCCTAACTGAGGAAATTTTGTGTTCTCAGGCTAGACCACTCATCTGACGAGGTGTGTTTGGCTCCCCCTTTTGTCTCCCAGGACTTTGGTTTGCCAGCTGAGGCTGAGGGAGAGGAGCTGCCTGGCCTTGTTGTGAAGTAGAAGGGAGTGAGCAGCAGAAATCTTAAAACATGAGCCAGACCACATCCCCACCTTCCAACAGCCTTTCACAGAACTTCCCTTCTCATTTCCTTCAGGTTCCTCACTTTGTGCCTCAAAACTTCACTAACCACACTGATCCTAGTCACACTCTAAGCAAAGTCTTCCCTGAGGATATTTGCAATCACTGCTAGTTCCCTTTCCCTACCTTTGTATTATATGCATATGTAATACAAATACCTTTGTATTATATCAACCCTAAAAGGTCAAACACCAGAGATGACTTGTTATTGTTGTTGTTGTTGTTGTTAAGTGCCATTGAGCCAGAGCCAAAGCCTACCTACTCATAGTGACCCTGTAAAGGGTTTCCAAGCTTGAACCACTGACCTTGCAATTCAAACGACTGACTTTGCAGTCTGACACATTAGCCCACAGCGCCACACCAGGACTCCTAGAGATGACATAGGTTCCATCTAATATGTCCCACTCCTTCTCATCCTCCGAATCTTAGCTCAATGCCACCTCCTCAGAGCTCTCCCAGGCCACCTCTTGTCCAGCCAGCGCATGCTGTATCACCCTCTGAAGTGATTTCACAGATTCATGTATGTCCTTGTTCCTAACCTATAAACTCCTGTCTTGGTTGGAAATCACCTCAAAGACCAGATGGGCTGGGTACCACAGAAACCTGTATCATCTAGGGAGGGGGAAGCACTTCCCTCCTTAAATCTGACTGACATATGTATGTTTCCAACCAGCTCTCTGATTGGAAGCTGATTAGAACAATAGGGAAACATGATAGTCCTGCTCCTAAGTATCAAATACCAAATTTACAATCATGTTGTGGGGGAGCATGGTGGCTCTGTACTACAAGCACCGGACTGCAAACTACAAGGTCAGCTATTCTAGCCCACCAGCTGCTCCAAAGGAGAAAGATGAGCTGCCAGTTCCCACAAAGTTATATAGCCTCCAAAACCCTAGCCAGGGTCCCTATGAATAAGAACCAATTCAATGGCACTTAACAACAACAACAATCGTGCTAGTGAGCTATAACACGGATTGCTCAGAAAAAGGATTCTGTTGGAGGCAGAAGGTACTGGATGGGAATCAGCTCTGCCTTACGGCTTTTTTTTTTTTTTGTTTCCTTGGCTACCCTCTCCACCAGCCTGTTCCAAACTCAACAACAGAATAGATTTCCTTATATCCTATTATGTTCCTCTGGCCCCTACTCTGCTCCATAACCTTCAGTAGCTCCCTATTGCCACCAGGAAGTCAAACAACAGATTTCATTAGGCAAATCTGCTGCACAAGACCTCTTTAAAGTGTTCAAGGGCAAAGATGTCAATTTAAGGGCTAAAGTGTGCCTGATTCAAACCATGATATTTTCAGTAGCTTCATATGCATGTGAACATTGAGTAATGAATAAGGAAGACCATAGTAGAATTGATGCATTTGAATTATGGTGTTGGAGAAGAATATTAAAGGTCCATGGACTGCCAGAAGAACAAACAAATCTGTGTTAGAAGAAGTCCAGACAGAATACTCCTGAGAAACCAAGATGGCCAGACTTTGTCTCTCATACTTTGGACATGTTATCTGGAGGGACCAGTCCCTGGAAAAGCTTAGTAAAGTGGAGGAACAGTGAAAAGAGGAAGATCCCCCAATGAGATGGACCGGCACAGTGGCAGCAACAATGGCGGGATCAAGTGTAGCAGCGATTGTGAGAATGGTGCAGGACTGGGCGATGTTTTGTTCTGTTGTACAAAGGGTCGCTATGAGTCCGAACTAACAACAGTAGTAACAGTACCATCAGAAAAGATTCAAATCCTTTTCAGGTCTATAAATCCAATCTTTCCTGCCCCACACTGATCCCTCCCAAAGTTTCCTGACTAGGATGCTGTCCTGTCCTGTCACCCTCCCCCACCTAACTAAGCTTTGCTCATTCTTTGGAGCTCAGGTTAAGCCCTTGCCTCCTCCTCCGGGAAGCCTTCCCAGTCTGCCTGCCCTTGGACCTTCTGTCAGTGCCTCAGTGTGTTTGCTCAGATCATGGGCTTCTTTTGAGGATTGCTGAGGTCTGTTTGAAAGCTCAGGCTCCAGAAGCATGGGGAGTGAGCCCAGAAAGCTGGGAGTGCTGGTTGGCCAAGTGTGACTTGTCAGGAGGGGGAGGGAAGGAGGCTGAGAGGCCTTCCAGCCTGAGAGGACTTTTGTGGACTCCATCTTCTCCTTGGTGGGGTCAGACCCCCAAGAATACAGCAGCTCAGAGGAACTGGGCACAGTGCTCTGGAGGGGGCATCCATGCAGCAGCTCCTCCCCCAACTGTGGGGCCAGCCCCGTGTTGACTCAAGTGGCAGAAAAAATATCCCCCCCTTCCAAGCTGCTGCACATCTGTGCCCAGACAAAGCCAGCTATTAATCCTAGCCTTTGTGTGAGTGTTTGGGTGTTGAATTCCACTTGGATCTGCTGGCTTTTGGAAAGGGTGATTCGAGGGGATTTAGTAACAACAAAAGGAACCCACTGAGGAGAACGGTGGTGGTGGGAGGGAGTTAAGAAACCCACATGCATTAGCTCTGAGCTGATGAGGGCCCTCAGAGCCCGACTTAAGGCAGAGCCAAGCAGGGTTCCCAAATTCTCAAGGTCTGAATCACAGAAAAGGGCCACTCCCCAGGAGCAAAACCCCCACCTCACTGAACCTGACAGGCCTGCCTCCACTCCAGATGCTGCATGCAGCTGATGACAAAGTCTGGGCTGCCCCTGATACTGCCCAGAGTAGTCCAAGGGAGGAGACAAGAGGATCCAGGGACCTATTGGAGCCCCAGGAACTGAGTCCCCAGCTGAGCCACAGGGCCTGAGGCAATATGGCTGCCCTGATGCTCTCTGGATTGGGGGTTCTTGGACCAGGTTCCATCCAGAAGTTCAGGCTCCAGGGGTCCACTTAACCCAGGCCATAAGTCTGGCTCAAGCATCAAACACCCAGGTCAGAGTCACAGTGGTATGTGTATATAGCTAAGAATGTCAGTTAATTCTGAGGAGAAAACTACAGCCCAGGCAGGTGATATTTGACTAGCTTTTTTAGCAGAGGTTGTAGTCCAGTTACTGTTTCACTAAGGAAACAGCCTGGGGTGCCAGCTGAAACTCCCTAGTTTCTCTGTGCCCTCTTGCTTTATTAATTTCGTTTTTATGCGGGTCCCCAGATGTGGGAGGATGGCTTGAGGTTCAACCACATTGTCAAGTCACACCAGAAAGTGCCACTGTCTTCCAGCACTTTCTCCTGTCTTTCCCCATTTTCTCAGAGATATCTGGTAAGATCTTTTTTTTTTTTTTTTAATTTAAGGTTTTTTATTGTGGATTCAGTGGAAGTTTACAGGGCATATCATCAGTTTTACATTCAACAAATCATACACCTTGGTTCATTACAATGAGTATAATCCCCTCCATGTACCATCA
>NW_006408570.1:13541076-13542545 GCF_000296735.1 Chrysochloris asiatica
AGGCATCTGTGGCTGCTCCGATCCTTTCCCCGCTTGGTCTCACCTAAGATGGCGGCTCCTGGAGCAGCTGAGCATCTTGAATTAGAAAGCAATGGATTTCTTGCTTCTGCTACAAATTCCCCCAGCTGTAAGTCTTCCAACCTTCTAAATATTCCTTTATATGTGGTTCAGAGTTCTGGGACCATGCCCTGAGCCTGCTTGGTCCTGGATTCTGTGTTGTTACTGATGAAGCTCATTACTGCAGTTCCACCCGATCCACCATCTTGTTTGTTCTCTGGTAAGATCTTTTTTAAAAAAATTTTCTGGGTTAGATGTTCAGCAGCAAATACAAAATGTGCCCACTACAGATACTCCTGTGCTCAACTAAACTTCTAGGCTTAACTATTGCTAATGGCTGTTAGCATTTCAAGAGGATGTTTTTTGTTCCTTCACCTTAGTCAGCTTTAAGAATGAAAGGGTATATGTAGGGGAACACTTCGACAGGTTTGCTTGGACTAAATGGGACAGAGGTTAATAGTGATGCATGCTCTGCCTCGGAACAACTGGGCCCTGTGATACAAGGATCTAGGCATAGTTTGAAGAGGGGAAATATACTAAGACGCTTGACTGTCTTATGAATATTGGTTTCCCTTGCCTACTCCTGTAAATAGACACTTGAGTGGGATAGAAAGGAATGTCGGGAAACAATGATTATAGAAAGCTTGTAAGTCCATCTTCAGCCTATAACTGATCGGAATACCTAAAAAGGGTTCTAGAACTTGCCCAGTGACATAGGCCTCTTGTGGAGCCTTTGCAGGGTATAGGACCTTAGGTGGAATCCTGAGTCCCATCCAGAATCCATGAGCCCCATGGGCAAGGATATAGCCACAGAGGGCTAGAGATGAGAGTGAAGCATCCAACTGATATGAAGTGAGGGGAGACCCACAAGAACGCCCAAACTTGTAGATAGTACCCATTTGACCTAACCTCGATGGCTTGATAATCAGAACTCGACTAGAGGAAGATGGAAAACATTTTTTTTTTTTTGGATAAAGGAAACAAGGGTAAATTGCTACAATTTGATGAACCTGACTTATACTCCTGGAGGTAGTAACTCAAAATACCAACAGAGAGGGACGGAGTCTTCACATCAAGTATCAATGCTATCCCCTCTGTACACAGGGCAGATAGGGACAGACAACTTAGACATTGGCTACCTAAAATGAGGGGGTAATAAAGGCACGAAGTGACTGGCTTACAAGGTTTCAAGAGGGGGTTTAGTTTAAGAGTGTGTGTGGGAAGAAAGAGACCCCACTGAATAGTTTTCATCTTGTCTAGATGGGTCTGTTTAAAAGAGATGGGGATAAGATTCTTACGATTCATTAATGAGTAACTGTTATCATGACTAATCGCGACTGTGACAATTGTAAAGGTTGAAGTTTTGTAACAAAAACAGGGGAGTGGTTAATCTTACAGTCCAGAAACAGAGG
>NW_006408570.1:13542998-13554397 GCF_000296735.1 Chrysochloris asiatica
GGAGCAGAAAGCCTCATCTTTCTCCCGCGGAACAGCTCGTACTTTCGAACTCTTGATCTTGAGATTAGCAGCCCAATTCGTAACCACTATGCTACCAGAGCTCCTATGGAAGCTTGTAGAAGACCATAAAACCATCTGTTTACAATGTTGGCAGAGGACACCAACACTCTTGGTGAAAGTCCCAGGCTACTGTATGCACTGGGGAGCTCTGCACCAGGCGGGTGGCCTGGCTAGAGATCTCCCCTCTCTGGGCTGACGACGAGGGGCTGGAGGCATGGGGATGATTATGGAGCATTGAGGAGATTGGTGAGTGTAGGTGGTTTACAATCCCTAAGTCCCACATCCTTATAAGGGGTGAAGGGGGAATGAATGGCGATGTGTTATGTTCAGAGGTCTTGAGTTTCTCTGACCCATCATCAATTGAATTGCCATGAGAGGAGGGTCAAGAGGGGGCAACGGACTCTGGGGACATATACAGGGTGGAGTGACAGAGTGCATGGGGTAGGGCTAGGGTCAGGATCCCTAATCAAGTCCAACTCCTAGTGTTGGTCCAACCACAGAGTCCAGAGTCTGTAAAGACCCTTTGAAGCCCACGGCTCTAGGGCTTGGTTTCCCTCCTCAGCTTTCCTCCCAGAACAGCCACAGGTGGGTTTGATGGGGTCAGGTTCATCAATGTTTGAAGGTTACGTGTGTGCACCTGCGCAGCCTTTGGGTGGGAGGGATCTGGCTTCCACCAAAAACAGTGTGAAGTGCCATTCATTGATTACTGTATGGCAGATAGTGTTGGCAGCCCTTTCTGATGGATTTGCTCACTACAAGAGATGTTGTTGGTAACTGAGTCTGACTCTTGCTGACCCCATTGTGTGCAGCCTTGAAGAACTGCTCCCTAGAGTTCTCAGGGCTGTGCTCTTTCAAAAGCAAATAAACTGGCCTGTCTTCTAAGGCACTTCAGGGTAGTTGTGTTAATAGTCAAGTGTTTAAGCAGTTATGAAGAGATAAGCACCCATTTTATAGAGGTTCATACTGAGGCAGCGAGTTTAGGAACTGTAGGATCAGCACTGGACTGCGAACCACAAGGTCAGCAGTTCAAACCCACCACCTGCTCCTTGTAAACCCTATATAGGGTTGCTATGAGTCAAAACTGACTCGATGGCACTTGACAACAACAACATATATGTGTAGCACTGCAGGATAATACAGTGGACTGAAAGGTTGGTTTGAACTGCAGAGCTGGTGGTTCAAACCTGCTCCTCAGAAACCCTACACAGGGTCACTGAGTTGGAACTGACTCGATGGCACTTAACAACAACTTAACAATAAATGTACTCACCTTTGAGGTATGCAGAAGTGATGACTACTAACACCTTGTAGGCTGCTGTTTCATTGTGTGCCCTTGAGTGGGCTCTGACAGTGACACCATGTGACTAAGTAGAACTGCCTCACAGGGTTTCCTAGACTTTCTGTTCCTTTATGGAGCAGATTGCAAGGTCTTTTCTCCCACAGAGCCACTGGTGGGTTCACCTTTTGGTGAGCAGCTGAACACTTAGCCATTGTGCCACCGGATTCCTTAACACCTTGTATACAGACATATGTATGCACAAACACACACACACATGTACTTTATCATATTCTTAATTTTAAATAAAACCCAAAGCAAAAATGTTTCATTTGAAACCGGCTTGCTTTTTTGATTCAGTAATTGATCTGAACATCTGCCAAGTCGGGACATATTTATTCACGCTATCAGATTCATTGTGTGTAGCATTTTGTTCTACAGAATTAATACCTAAAGGGGTTTCCTTTAGGGGTTTCAACATTTTGTTTCTGCTGATGAGCAACTCTAGTTCAATCTCAGTACATCCTTATCTAGTTCCTTGGCTTAAAATGCATGGGTCAGAAAGTGTGTACATGCCGCCCAACTGCACTCAAGAAAGACTGTAGCAATTTATTCTCATAAATGGTGTTTCAGGTTCTTATACACACAAACACACCTTTATTATTCTTGGAAATTTCCTTTCGGTAAAAAAAAAGGTTGACAATTTGATGCATGCAATGTTATCTCATTATTGTTTTATTTAGCATGTCCTTAATTATTAACCAGCTTTTCATGCACCTATTAGTCACTTTCATTTCTTCCCTGTGAATTCTTTATTCATGTCCTTTGTCCATTTTTCTAGTGGATTTTCTTCTTTTTAACACAGTTGTCTTATTTCAGATGAGTAATTCTTAACTTTGGCATATTAGACACTTTTTGAAAAAACATCAAAGGGGAAAAGGGCCCCATCCCAGGTCAACTATTTTGAGGAATCTGGTCATCAATTTTAGGAGCTCTGGTGTCGTAGTAGGTTGTGTGTTGGGCTGCTAACCAGAAGGTCTGTGGCTCAAATCCACCAGAAATTCTGCATGAGAAAGATGGGGCAGTTTGCTCCCATAAAAATGGGCAGCCTCAGAAATCCTAGGGAGCAATTCTACTCTGTCTTGTTGGGTTGCTCTGAGTTCAAAATGACTCGGTGGTGGGTTTGATTTTTTGTTTTTTGACATCAATTTTACTTAAAGTGTCTTTGTGTTTATAATTTGCAGTCATTGTTGGGAACCACTGGTATAAATTAAATTTCTCCCACCCTCTGGCTCCAGATGCATTCGTTGCAGAATCTACTTCTCATTTCCTTGGCATAGTTTTCTCTTGTTAAAAAATAGGCAGCAGAATTGTGAAGCCACGCTCCCCTCTCAAATGCTACAAACCCCATAGAGGAACAAGGTTTCAGGAAGGAGGGTGAGGGAGAAGCTGTGGTCAGGAGCTCTGCCAGGTAGAATGGAAAAAATTTACCCACTCTTGGACTTGGAGAGAGGAGCCCTGGTGGCACAGAGGTTAAGTGTTCTCCAGTGGTTCAAACCCACTAGCTCCTTCTCAGGTGAAAGTTATGACAATCTGCTTCGATAAAGGTTTATAGCCTTGGAAACGCTACTGGACAGTTAAACTCCATCCTGTCTGAATGATTTGAAGGCAATGGGTTTAGGGATGAAAGTCTTATGAGGCATTTTATCTTTTTTCAGATGTCAGCTTGAAAGACGGTAGAAATTTGAGCTAAGGACTTGGGTTTTCCAGGGGCAGCATCCCCTCCTTGTGGCCTCTAGTATAGAAAGGACTCTGGGTGGTGAAGGGATAGTTTCACCACCAAGGAGCTCTGGTAGCATAATGGTTATGAATCAGGCTGCGAACCTCAAAGTCAGCAGTTCGAGAAAGATGAGTCATTCTGCTCTCATAAAGATTTATAGCCTCAGAAATCCTGTATAGGGTCACTATGAGTCAGAACCAACTCTACGGCACATAACAACAGTCCTCTCAAGGAGTCCTGGTGTGGTGCTGTGCGTTAATGCACTAGACTGCAAAGTGAGTTTGAACTCCAAGGTTGGTGGCTCAAGCTTACCAGTCACTCCTTGGAAACCCTCTACAGGGTCACTATGGGTCAGAATCAACTTGACAACACTTAACAACAAGTCCTCTGAAGGGACATGTGGTATCTTCAAAACAAACATGGCTCCTCCATGTTTAGGTGTGGCTGCTCCCCACAAGTGGAAGAACATGCTCTCTGCAGCAATGGAAGGAAGTCTCAGCTTCAGTCCTAGCCCATTTTGTGTTAGTGTGTGACCCCAAGTCTCAGTTTCTTCATCTATAAAATAGAGGTAGTAACACTGATGTTCAGGATTGCAGAAAGGACAAGTTATGTATGTGGTACACAGAAAATACCAGGGGTGGTCTGTGTAAACCCCTCCACCCCCACCCCCCTTTCCCTACCCTCACCACTCAGGGCTAAGGGCTGAAAGCTCATTTCTGGAATCGCCGTCCACACTGTCCCTTACTTAAGGAGTCCTTGGGTGAAGCAAATGATTAAGTATTTGGCTATTAGTTGAAAGGTTGATAATTGGAACCCACCCAGAGGCTCCTTGGAAGAAAGGCCTGACTCTGTTTTTGAAAAGTCATAGTTGAGAACAGGTATACTGTGGAACAGCTGAGGTCTCCATGTGTTGGCATCGACTTCCTGGCAGCTGATTTGGTGTCCTGTGTGGCTGTGGGTTAATGTGCTGGACTGTAAGGTCTGTTTGAACTGCAAGGTCAGCAGTTCAAGTTCACTAGCTGCTCCTCGGAAACCCTCTACAGGTTGCTATGGGTCGGAACTGACTCAATGGCACTTCACAAAAACAGTCAGTTGCTCAGGGACAGAGGAGGCAGCACCTATCTAAATGGGTTCTTAGACAGCAGGCCCTACACCCTACCCTACCCCATTGATCTCAGTGACTTTGCCCCAACCCACAGTGCTGAGCCTGGACTAGCCTGAAAGCCCACATCCCTCAGCCTGCCCCCTGACCTCCCCCAGGGCTTCTCTGCTTTCTCTCCTTCCCTCTCCCTGGGGACCTTTTCCCCCTGCTTCAGTTCCTCTTACCCTTTCCCACCCAGATTCATTTAAAAATATTCTTGAAAATCTATTTTGTTGTTGTTGTTGTTGTATACTGTTTTTTATTTTTATTTTATTTTTTTAATGTTTTATTGTGAATTATATGGTAGTTTACATGAGAGAACTTTAGTTTTACATTCATTCCATCGTTTATCATCTCATTTCCATGGTCCCAATCCCCTCCATGCATCATCAACTAACCAAAGGGTATATCCTAGAAACACGCCCCCTACACTTCCCCCTAAGTGCCACCCCCCTCCAGTTTTCGGCCCATAGTCCCTTTCCCTCTCTGGTTCCAAAGTCCCCAGCCACTTCATTACTCCACGTCATCGTCTCTGTCTCCATCTCAGGCATCTCTGTTTCTCTGGGTAGGGACCCGCTCTTGGTTCTTCTCCGTTAATGGTCCCAGATAGCTCCACTCCTAGCCTGTAGAATTTATCACTCCCTTCCTTGTTCCAAAACGTCTACCTTTGCATTTCCAACCCTCATAATCCGTCCTGATAAGCATTATTCACTATTGCAAGTTACCCATCTGTATTTCCTTTCATCCGCTCCACCCAGACAGATTGAATAGTACCTACTGGAGATTCTGCCTTCCTCCATGCTCCCTAGCACTAGGTTCCCCCTTGAAAGCTTGTAAGCCAGTCACTTCTTGCCTTTGTAGTCCCTCCCTCCCCATTTGAGTATCCAATGTCCAAGTTGCCCATCTCTGTCCACTCTGTGTGTGGAGGGGGTGGGTGAATCTATTTTTTTTAAAAAAACTTTTTATTATAAATTGAGTGAAGGTTTACAGAGCAGATCATCAGTTGATTCAACAAATCATATACGTTGCTTCATAAATACAATGATTTCAATCCCCTCCACGTATTTATTGAATTCTTGCATTCTGCCCTGTGTCTCCTGCTGCCTTCATGTTTCCTCTGCTAACCTTCCTCTTGCTGTATATTGCCTGCCCCGTCACCCATGCTAACATGTGTTTATCCTCTAGCTCTTGAATAATTTTCCTTCTCCCAACTCTGTAACCATCATAGATGATTTCTTATATCAAGAAAACCTTCACTTTTTATAACAGTGGTCTCATACAATATCTGTCCTGTTGTGATTGACTTGTGGTATTGGAGGGGAATATTGAAAGTGCCATGGACTGCCAAAAGAACCAATAGATGTGTGTTGGAAGAAGTGCAGCCAGAGTGCTCCTTGGAGGCCAGGATGGCCAAACTTCTTGCGTGCTTTGGACATATTGTCAGGAGGGACCAGTCGCTGGAAAAGGATATCATGTTTGGTAGGGTTGAGGGTGAGAGAAAAAGAGGAAGACCCCCAGCGAGATGGATTGGCCAAGTGGCAGCATCAATGTGCTCAAGCTTGGCAACGATGGTGAGGTTAGCCCAGGATCGGGCAGTGTTTCGTTCTGCTGTGCATAGGGTCGCTATGAGTCGGTACTGACTCAATGGCACCTAACAACAACTTCACTCAGCATAATGTCCTCCAGGATGACCCATTATGAGGTATTTCACAGATTCATCTTCCACATTATTCTTCCACATTACAAGCCTACTGTTTGCTTTTTAAGTTGAACACTTACTTTGTTCCAGGGACCATGCTTCTTCTTCACTAAGTTATTCATTGCTCCCAGATATTGTTCCTGTTTTACAGATGAAGGAAACAGGTGAATTCAGCATAATTTGTCCAAAGTCCTATAACATTAGGGAGCAGAGCTCACCTGGACTCTGACCCCACCATGCTCTCCTGCATTTTGCCCCTCCCCACATGTATGCCAGCTCTTGACTCATATTAGGATTTTCAGTGGTGGTTGTTGCTAGTTGACCTGGAATCAGCTCTGACTCAGGTTACATACGTATTACAGAATGAAACGTTGACCAGTGCTACACCATGTTCATGATCATTGGTATGTCTGAGTACATTGTTATAGCTAGTGGGCCTCTCGTCTTGTTTTCTTTGATCTGTACTTTACCAAACACAAGATTCTTTTTAACAATCTAGTGATTGGTGAGTCCCAATGGCATGTCCAAAGTAAGGAGTGGAAGTCTCCTCCGTCTAAGGGTATTCTGGTTGTAGTCATATTTCTTCTAAGACTGATCTGCTCATTCTTTTGGCAGTCTATGGTATATTTAATATTTTTCACACTGCCATAATTTAAGTGCATCAATTCTTCTGATTCTTCTTAACTACTTCTTTGACCAAGGGCAAGAAATGTGTCTTTATGTCTTCTCCATTTTCGAGTCTGGCATCTAGCACAATGCTTTGGACATTTTAGGTGCTTAAACTATGTGTCTCATTCTAAAGTAGCTCATGTGCATTATAGAAAAAGCAAACAAGAAACAGAAAACAAGTATCACTTATAATCCTACTATTTTGGTGTATTTTCTTTGTATATATATATATATATATATATATATTTGTCTAGACAAACAGTAGGTATTTTGCATAAAAATACCATTTTCTATCCTGTCTTTTCACTTTGTATCATGAGCAAGTCCCTCTGTTATTAAGAATTCTTTGAGAATGACATTTTTTATTGCTGTGTGTTGTTTTCTCATCTGGCTGTGCCCCTCTTGTTTAAACCACTCAGATTGTTATTGTTCATTTAAGTCCTCCCTTATGATTATTATTGCCATAGGAGAAACCCTTGAAGTAGGGGTTTATGTCCTAGGACAGAGAAGGGATATTTCCAAGGTTCTTGGAACCATATCACAGTTGGTTCTGAATAATCACAGCTATACTCGACCCTCTCCCACCCCCATCCACCCATGCACATCCACAGGCAGCCTATCTCCTCCCAAACCCTGCCCTTCCAAACACTCAGAAGCAGGTGGGAACTCACCTGAGGACATGGTAGGTACATGAGGGCCTGACCAGGCTGGTCTATGTTCAAGTCGCCTCTCCTCAGATCTGGACTCCCATCCTAAATTACTTTCCTGGGTGTAGAGACAAAGGTTGTTGGCTGTGAAACCAATCCAATGCCATTTGGGGAGTGTCACAAACTTAACAGTAGAGACTGTGGCCTCACCAGATTGGACACATTACAAATTTATGTGTGTTTTAGAAATTATTGAAAATGTTATGTAGAAGTATCAAAGAATATTCTGGGGAAAAAACAAAACAACAAACTCTTCCATCCACTGGACTCCAACTCATGGAGAGCTAAAGTAGGAGAAATAGTCACGGTCACTTCATTTTTGCTTTTCCACATCATTCTAGGTCAGGGAAGTCATTTCTTTTTATGATGTGGGATATTTAGTGAGCCATAGAACCATATTTGTAGACAAATCCCAAACCTTTTTGGGTAGATTTTCATTCCACTTGTAAATGACACCCACAAAGCAATGACTCACATTTCTCTACAGAACCATCAACAACACATTTCCCACAGAGACTCAGGGATTTGGAGATTTTCTCTAAACGGATGATAACTGGCTGAATCCTTTAAAGAAACCTTTTCTAACTTACTCCTGGTGGCCATCCCCAAAGTCACTTTTTACTAAATAGCCTCAGGCCCTGTAGGAACAACAATTCCTGTCCCATCAATCAACAGAGACAGCAGTTGTGCAGAACACCCTGCTAATGGAAGAGGCAAAGCCCTGTCCCTGTTGTTAGAGAGCGCGTTGTCTGCCCAGCAGACAAGAGCAGGCTCCAAAGAAGTGGTTCTCAAACTTCAGCATCCATGAGAATGCCCTGAAGAGGTTGATAAACACAGATTGCTGGGCCCACTCTCAAAGAGATTCTTCTTCAGGCCTGGGGTAGGCAGAGAATTTGCATTTCTAGCAAGTCCCCAGGGGATGTGGATGCTGCTGGTCTGGGATCAAACTTTTGAGGAACACTGGTCAGAGAAAAGAGAAACTCTCAGGGAGGACGTCCCAGGAAAGAGAGGACCAGCTCGCATCAGAGGGTGGAGACGGGAAGTGAGCCTGGAAGGTGGGGGTGAGGCGTGAAGGCTGGGCTTGCGGGAGCAAGGAGAAGGAACAGCCTGGCTCCCGCTGCTGTACACTGTGCGGCTACCGGAGGCTTAGAAGCTCTGCCACGGAGTCCTGCCGCCCAGACATCTCGGGTTGCGCGGGGAGCTGCCCATGGTGACAGGAGGGCGGTGGCCGGGCTTCCTCTGGACACCTGGAGCGCCATTCCCTTGCCTGAACCATGGCCCAGCACTGGCTGGGTGTCCCTCTGTCCGTTCACCTGGAGAGAAGGGAGGGCTGGAAGTCGTGCAGCCCTGGGGCAAAGGCGTGAGGAGGGCCGGGTCCACCGAGAGTGGCCACTCCCTTCCCTCCTGCAAGTCTGGCGGCCCAACCCTGCCTCTCCCACCCCTCCTCCTCTGCAGCTTCCTGTCACTGGGCACAGGGCCTCCTCCTTGTCCAGTGGAAGAATTAAAAGGCTTCAAATGCACCCCTAACCCCCCTCCCCCCCCAAGAGCCCTGGGCACGTGTCTGTGTCTAGGGATCTTTGTTCCTCCCCCAGCTCTTCTCCTCACAACTGTGCGCCCTTTGACAGTCTCTGTAAAGCAGCTGGGTGGGTCGGGATGGTTTCTGAGACTCCTTCCAGTTCTAAAGGGCTTTAATGCTCCATCTCAAAAGTGGCAGATGGTTCAGCCCCGTCTGGTGCAGGGAGGAGGGCAGGGGTTGAAACCAGGCAGGGGTATGTATGAGGTGGGTGGAAAAAGGAAGGGGGGCACCCGGTATACCTTTGCTAACCTCCTCGTTGGTTGTGCCCAACCCCCTACCCTCCGTCCCCACCCCTCAGCCACAGCTGCCAAGAGGGCCTTGGTAGAGCCTTGGCCGCCTACACCCGCTCCAAGCCCCCATGGGAATCCCCTCACTGGGTGTGTGCGTGGGTTTCAGTCAAGTATTTGCCAGCAGACCAGGGAAGGAACAGGAAGGAACGTGCAGGCTCGACTGGAAAATCCAGCTGGGCAGGAGACAGCCTGCATTTCTTTCTCACTCTGGAGACTGAGGCCTCCCTTATCCCTGCCCACGGGTCACATGTGGTGCTGGACCCCGGGGAGCCTGGTCCAGGGATGTGGCTGCCACTGGACTGGGAGCTCCTGGACAAAAAGCCTAGTCGCTTTTAGCTTTGGGGTCACACACATGTGCTTCAAAACTGTGTAAAAAAATGATATTTTCCTGTAGATTTATTGAATGAGTTCGAAGATGCTGTTTCTTAATTTGTAAGCTTAACAGTAACTCCCAATACATTAATTCAAAAGCCTTCATGTTCTCCACAGTCAACCTCTGCTCCCAAAATGTCTAGATGGTTTAGAGGCGTACATGAGACAGCCGGGGTTGTAGCAGAAATGCCCTTCTAAGTAGCTTAAATAAATATGTGGACACGTCTAGCTCTATATACTTCTGAAGGTGGTGTTTCAGTCCCTCTAACTTCCCCAGGAATTCTGCTGTGGTGTTGTAGGATAAGCACTGAACTGCTAACCACAAGATCAACAGTTCAAACCCACCAGCTGCTGCTTGGAAACCTTGTATAGGGTTGCTATGAGTTGGAACCCACTAAATGGCACTTAACAAAAACAAGCCTTCCCCCAAGAATTTTGCTGTCTTTGATTTATACCATGTTAAAACAGCAGTTTTTGCATCCTCGAGGAGCTCAAATCTTTTTTTTAGAGTTTTTATTGTGAACTGGGTGGTACATGGGAGAACACCAACTTTACATTCATTGTATCGTATTTCGTTTTATGGCAACGATTACATTCCCCTCCATGCATCATCAAACAACCAAAGGGTACACTCCACAAGGGTGCCCCCCACCCCCACCCCAGGCCATCAGCACACAGCCCCTCTCCCTCCCTGAGTCCAGAGTCCTCAGCCACTCTATCTCTCCATGTCATCATCTCTGCCTCCATCTCTGGTGTCACTGCTTCTCTGGATAGGGTCTTGCACTTACACTGCTCTTCTCCCTTGATGGTCCCAGGGATCTCTGCTCGTGGACCACAAGATCAACCACTCCCCTCCTTTTGTTACAAAACATCTACCTTTACATTTCCAACCCTCACAGTCAGTCCTGATAGCAATTATTCACTATTGAACCACTAGAGTCTTATCCCCATCTCCTTTCACCAGCCCCATCCAGACAGGTTGGAACCATTCAGTGGAGATAGAGGAGCTCAGATCTTGTTCCTTTAAAATGCTGTTTGGGTTTGGAGACATAAAGAAGTCTGAAAGGACAAGATTAAGGTTGTAGGGTGGATGAGGTAAGGTTTCCCAACAAAATTCTTGGACAGCCCTTGCTGCCCTTGAAAAATGAGCAGGTATATTGTGATGGGGGAAAAAAATTCCTCAGTGCAACTATTCTTACCAGTGCAGTTTTTAATATTCTTAAAACTTCTTAATGCATTTAGTATTCTGAAAACCTCATGATCGTTGCATGTCCTTCGAGAAAACAAAAATTCTTTCAATAAAAAAGCAGTCCACATAACCTTCCGAGCTAACCGCTCTGCCTTGAATTGAGCTGGCCTAGCAGATCCCTCAGAAGCTACTGTTTGGATTCACCCTTTTTTTTTTTGAAGGCACCCTAAGGAGATGAAGACATGTGTATTACTGAGAGACCTTGTTTGCAGCCATTCACAAAGACATGTTTAAATTGGTTTTGTTTGGAATAAATCAATAGTAAATATATATATTTTAAACTTTTTATTGTTAATTGAGTGAAGGTTAACAGACAAGGACATCAACTTTACAGTCAACAAATTGTTTGCTTTGTTTCAACTCAATGATTACAATCCCCTCCATGCAACACAGTTATCCTACTTCCTTCCTGTAGTTTCCTTTTTTTAAAAAATGTTTTATTGTGAATTATATGATAGTTTACATGAGAGAACTTTAGTTTTACATTCATTCCATCGTGTATCGTTTCATTGCCATGGTTCCAATCCCCTCCATGCATCATCAACTGACCAAAGGGTATACCCTACAAATCCACCCCCTA
>NW_006408570.1:13559334-13562900 GCF_000296735.1 Chrysochloris asiatica
CATGAAAGCTTGTAAGCCAGCCACTTCCTGCCTGTATAGTTCCCCATTTTTGATAGCCAATGTCTAGATTTCCCATTCCTATCAACCCAGTACACTGAAGAAACAAGCTTGGTCCTTGAAATTCTTCCATTCACTTACTTACAGTATCAAGCATCTTTATCTTCATCTGGTTGACTTCTGGTCAGCTAGCCATACAAGCTAGGTCAAATGGGTACTAGCTGTAAGTTTTGGGGTTCCAGCATACCTCTTTGCAATTCAGACCAGCTGGCCACTTCACTCTCAATTCTAGCCCCCCAGTACCTAGGTCATTGTCCATAGGCTGGGGAATTCACACAGCTCCCTAAACTTCAGAACAGCCAGCCCTTCCTCTTCTCTCATCTTGAGGTCAATGAGTGTCAACAGAACATGGCCACAATCAGCCCTGCCTTCATTGCTGCATTTCCCCCACTTCCACTCACAAGTAGACCCAGGTGGTCACCAACTAGCATACTAGACTGCTCACGGTTTCCCTTTGAGTTTCAGTCTTAGAAAGGGGTTTTCCCAGATGGGCTGACTTTTCTTGTCTTGATGCCTCCAAAGCAAATAGCTTGCTTTATATTCTAACCACTAAACAGTCTGCTTTTTTTCTGCAGGTCTTTCTTTCAATGAGAATCTTCTGTTCTCCCAGTAGTTCTGGGTTGGTCTGCATGTCTTTTCAAGTGGGAATGTCCCAACTCAGAAGGTAGTAGGTGGGACTTAGGATTGCACCTAAGGCCCCATATTCTACAAAGGTTAAACAAAAAAACAGTTTCCATGAGCAAATTCTAATTCTGCTTTTAGCAAATCCAATCAATTATAAGCTCAATATGGGTTTATAAGCTCTCTGTAATCATAATTCCCAATATTCATTTCTATCACACTCAAATGTATATTTTACAGTAGTAGGCAGGGAAAAACAATATCCGCAAGACAGTCAAACACCTGAACATTTTCTCACTCCTTTACCCATTTAGACTATGTCTCGATCCCTGTATCACAGAACACTGTTGTTCCAAGGTTGTGTATAAAGCACTATTTACTTCACTCCCATTTGGCCCATGCATACCTCTCTAAGGCTTCCCCTGTCTTCATTGTTCAACTGCCAACCTTCCTTTTCTTGTGTATTGCCTTCCTTCCATAATGTTTTCCCTGTCACCTGAGGTAACATGTGTCTACCTGTGAATTACTCTCCTTTTCCTTCCACCCCTGGTAATCATCAAAGAATGTTTATTTTAGTATGAAAATCTTTTCTTAAGCTTTTACAATAATTGTCTCATACAATATTTTTTGTAATTGACTAAGTTCACTAAGCATAATGTGCTCAAGCTTCATCCACGTTATGAGGTGCTTTGCAGCCTTATCGTTATTCTTCAAGGTAACATAGTTTTCCATTGTGTGTCTGTACCAGTTCTTCCACTGATGGGCGCTTAGGCTGTCTTCCATCATTTTGCTGTTGTGAATAGTGCTGAGATGAACATTGGTGTAGCAGTGCTTTATGACTTATCCTCCTGTGTGTATGTGTGTGTGTGGTTTTCTTTTCTTTTTTTTTTCCCACCTCAAAGAATCCAGGTAATGATTAAATAATTAATAGAAAGGATAGTAGTGATATGGTTGGGCCCTGAATGTAATAGCAGCTCTCAAACTTACAGCTTCACCGCAACATCTCTCCCAAACTACAGAACAATGGAGTTTGCCCAGCTTGAGTTAAAGGCTGACTTCTCCATCAACCAATAGTGACCAAAATGTTGGGGTACTGTGAATGGAGGTGAATAAGTTAGGTGCCCATTCCTAGACCAATCAGCAGGGCCCAGGAGCTGGATCATATTATCCCGCTGCTTCCATACTAACGGGTTTTGGTAAGTGGAGGCTGGCAGACAGTCCCAGGGACACCTTTAAGAGCCCAAACTGCTCCACCTCTGTCCTGGGGCTGGGCAGAGGCTCCTTTAGACCTGGAAGTCTGCATTTGATAATTACTCCAAGAAGCAAATACCCTTACCCTTAGGAACCAATGCTGTTGTTAGGTGCCCTCAGTAGGTGCCAACCCAGAGTGACCCCTGTATGTTGTTGTTGTTAAGTACCGTGGAGTTGGTTCTGACTCACAGTGACCTTGCACCTGGTTTCCGAGGCTGTAAATCTTTACGGGAGCAGATCACCTCATCTTTCTCCCGCAGAACCGCTGGTAGTTTCGAACTGCTGACCTTGAGGTTAGCACCTGATTCATAACCACTATGCTACCAGAGCTCCTGACCCCTGTATAGCAGAACGAAACACTGCCAGATCCGACGGTATCCTCACAATCATTGCTGTATTTGAGCTCATGGTTGCAGCCACTGGGCCAGTGCATCTTGTTGGGGGGTCTTCACTGATCCTATTCTTTAAGAAGCATGTTATCCTTCTCCAGGGACTGTTTCCTCTTGATGACATGTCCAAAGTAAGAAGACAAAGTCTTTAAGGAGCATCTTAGTTATACTTCCTCCAAGACAGATTTGTTTGTTCTTCTCGCAATCCACGGTATGTTCAGTATTCTTCACCAACACCATAATTCAAATGCGTCCATTCTGCAGGGACCCACCGATCAAGTGAGAGAGTTCACACCAGAAATGGGGTGGGGCAGTTTTCCACCTTTCCAGGGTCAGCTTCCCTGAAGGGCTGGCCTGGTAAGAATTGGAAGTATTCAGGAGAAGTGCTCAAGACCATTGTGTCCAGTCACCCAGGTTGGGCACTACATGCAGATCCAGGGTGCGATGTGCTCTGTGAACTCGTCAAGGTACCCATCCATCCCTGGAGTTGGAATCCTGCAGGTGGCCCTTGAGGCATTTTATTATTATTATTGCAACTTTTTATTGTGAGATGAGTGAAGGTTCACAGAGCACAGATCATCAGTTTCACATTCAACAAATCAAAGACTTTGCCTCAGTACAATGATTGCAATCCCCTCTGTGTATCATCAGTATACATTAGCAGTATTTACCTCTAGGTCCTCTAACTCTTGCATTCCTCCCTGTGCTACCTTCATCCTTCCTCTGCCAACCTCACTCTTGTTGTATATTGCTTGTCCTTTCGCCCATGTTAACATGTGTCTACTCTGTAGCCCATGAATAATTCCTTCACATCCCCTCCACATCCCACCCAGAAACATCATAGAATGTTTCATTTATTAAGAAAATGTGTTCTTAACTATTTACAACAGGGCTCTGATACAATATTTGTCTTTTTGTGATGTAAAGCTGATATTCTCCCATGTAAACTCTCACTCAATTCACAATAATAACTAAAAACACACACAAAAAAGCTCTCCCACCCGAAAAAGTGCTCCGAAAGCCATGAGGTGTCTGATGAGTTGTGCATGTAAAAACTGTTGAATTGGCAAATATTTTGTCTATTTTTTCCCCCACAACAATCAGAAATAATAAATTACCTTCAGGTTGGGGACTGAACTCATTTTCACTAGATTTTCAGCCACGCTGTAGATAGGTATATCGGGAGGACAACAACACTAGAGAGGTACGCACACCATGGAATGGCCGACCATTCAAGACCAAAGGGAA
>NW_006408570.1:13563312-13575728 GCF_000296735.1 Chrysochloris asiatica
GGTGGTTTGAGCCCACCGGCTGCTACATGGTAGAAAGATGAAGTGTGTTCCTGCAAAGATTTACAGCCTTGTAAACCTTATACAGTGTTACTATGAGTAGGAACCAACTTGATGGCACTTAACAACAACAACATATATAGAAGAAGAAAAGAACCCACCAGGCGCCATCTGTGCTGAGGGGTTTGGGGTCATTGGCTGAGGGCCTGACCTCTCCTGTGATGGGTGTGACCCTAATAGGTTAGCCTTCACCTGGCCTGAGTCAAGGATTCCCTGGGATTCTCTCTCTCCCAGCACTGTGTTTGGTCAATGAAAGCGGGGCGGCTGGGTCAGGCTGTCTTCTTCATCTCCCTGTACCCACAGAAGGAGTCCGCAGGAAGAACCACGATGACTCTGTGTAGAATGGAAATAAAAGAGGGTGTCAACCTTGAGCCCAAAGCTCCACCTCCCGGCCACAAGTAACCTGTCCTAGGCTGGAGATTCTGGGGACAAGCAGAGTCATGAAGCAGGGCTGAGTTCCCTGCTTCACCTGGCAGCTCACTTGTCCCCAAGAAGGATCCCTAAAGTACAGTTATCAGAGTTTGGTGACCTTCCAGAGTCCCACTGCCCCTGCTAGACTCCTGCCCTGACCATCCCTGTTCTTCTGAATTCCCCTAACTCTTAGCCCTCAACAGTGAGAGGTATGTGAAGCACAGGGTGACCTTGAGCAAGTTGCCCAATTTCAGTGTTATCAGCTGTGAAAGGGGATAATAATAGATACTTTAGGGGTTGATGTTGAGCTCAAATGAGATTACCCCACTTAAGATGTATTGTTGACACATGAACCAAGCACCAGATCCTTTAGGCTTAAATTCAGTCTGCTGTGGACTTTCTGACAAGTTACTTAACCTCTTTGTGCCTCAGTTTCATTGTCTGCAAAATGCGATGAGAATAATGGTACCTTCGTCATAAAGCCACTGTGTATTAAGCTAATATATGGGAAGTATTCTGGATTGTGCCTGCATCTTTTTGAGTGCTACTATTTATTATCATTATTATTGCTATTGTTACTATTGTTAAAGGGCCTAACACTAGTGTGCACACCGACAGCCTTCCAGAAATGTTAACTCAAAAAACCCCAAACCAACAACAGCAATTCAAAAGCTTAAATGGGAATCCTAGGGGAGAGTGCGTTGCTGCTAATGAGGGAGGAACAACTCAGAAAGGGAAAGTGAGAACAGTTGTACAACTTTACGAATGCAATCGTTGTCACTGAATTGTGCATGTGGAAACTGCTAAGTTGGTGTATGTTGTGCTGTGTATATTCTCAACAACAGCAGCAACATCAACAACATTTTAAGAAAAAAACAACACACCAAAAAAAAAAACAAACCCTAAACCTAAACCAAAGCACACCTTTTTCTGCTTCTTCTGTTGGCTGGCTTCCTGATTAGCCTGAGGGGCAACAGAAGTTTGACACACCTTGGTTGAAATCACATATCCTAAAAGTGGATCTCTTTGTTTCTCTTATTCTCTTTTTCATGGAGAGGGTGACAAACTCTGTTACGAAAGCTACCAGCTCTCTCTGCAGAAAGGAGCCCAGAAGCAGATATTCACAGGATATTGCACACATCCAGGGGGCTCCTGCATCCCCTAAGGACCATGGTGAGAAGCCCCTCTTTGGCTGATGCACCCTCCCACATCTTGTGTGTTGACTTTACCCCAATAGAACAAAACCTCTTTTACTTGCCAGTAGGCGCAACCCTAAGGGGCCCCCTTCACCCGCTTCCACCCTGGCCTCAGTCCCAGCCACAACCTCTCCCCAGGCCCCTTGGCTCACTGCCCACTCCAAGCCACAAGCCTTGGTTAGAAGTTGAATACAACACCTGTTCAGCATTTGAGAACTAAAACAGAAAAAGAAAAAAAAAAACAAAACCAAATAAAAAAAAAAAAATTCAGACAAAGGAATCATCCTCCAAGCCAAATGCCATAATTCATAGGCTGTTATTTGCTGAGTGGACTAAACAGTATTTATGGCCAAAAGGCCCTGGATTCATCCTGAATTGAGTGATCCAAGAGTTGCCCAAACTCTGGAGGCAGCAGCTTTACCACAGATGGAGGAGGGGCAGGGGCAGCCCCCAGGCAGGGCAGCAAGCAAAGAGAAGTTTGGTTGCTGTGTTTGCAGATGATTTTCTTTCTTTCTTCTAATTAACAATCCAGTTTCAGAGTTTTGGTGCAATCCTGAATCGCTTAACATCCATGATATGTCCTGTGAAATAGGGTGTTATGTGCTTTGGATGTTGTTGGAAGCCCATATCATAGGCAGGCAGTCCGTGGATTACAAACAAGTTCTGTTTCTGAGTCTTTTTTTTTTTTTTTTTTTAATGTTTTATTGTGAATTACCAACTCTGTCTTTAAGTCGAATTTATACATGGTTCATACCTAACATCAGTTAGTCAAATGTTTGTCTTAGTAGATCGTATATAGTGTACCTTTCTGCGCTTAAATAACATTAAAGAAAGACTTCCAAATCCATGAAAAACATCGTTAACATAATTGTTGTTGTTATGTGCTGTGGAGTCAGTTCCGACTTATAGGGACCCTGTACAGTTTCCGAGGCTGTAAATCTTTATGGGAGCAGAAAGCCTCATCTTTCTCCAGCGGAACTGCTGACCTTGCGGTTCGCAACCCGATTCGTAACCACTATGCTACCAGAGCTCCTTTTAACATAATAAAACATTAATAATAATGTTTTGACTGGTATCACAAAGTGAGCTCTTTTCTATTACGAAACATTGTATATACTTCAGAATTTTTATATAATCTATGATTGCCCTCAGAAATGTTATGCAGCGTGTGATTGTGCATGTTTCTGGGAAGATCAAAGATCAATATCTGTCTAAAAACCGGTTATCATTAAGTCAGCTCTGATTCATGGTGATCCATGTGTGTCCGAGTAGAACTGTGCTCATAGGGTTTTCAATGGCTGAGTTTGGGGAAGTAGATTGCCAGACCTTTCTTCTCAGGTACCTTTGGGTGAATTGGATTTGGGTGAATTGGGTGAATTGCATCACTCTTTACTGAGAGTCAATGATGTGCTTGGAACTGGGTGGTTTGCTCTGGGGCCCATTCATTCAAGTTTTATTGGGTGCTGTCTTTGTACAAGAAATGATTGTAGGCACCAGAGATACAGCAGTGAACAGGCAACAAAGGTCTGTGCCCTGTTGATGTTTGCAGTCTTGGAGGGAGACTGACTACACAGAATAAACAATACTTCTGAGGGGCTGTCATCCAGGTCATCACTTGACCATAAATAGTAATCTGCTGGTCCGTAATTATTTAATTTAATCGGGCACTGCATCTTAAACACCCTAAAAAGCTCCTGCATCAGATGAGACACAGTCATTACGATCATAAATAATAATAACATTTGTCAAATGGTTACGTGCTTGATCAGGAAACCTGCAGCAGCCAGGGGTCAGAGAGGGCTGCAGTCCACGATTGTAGCTAGTTAGCAGGGCTTCAGGAAAGGCCGTGGAGCAGAGTCCTGGAGGAGTGAGGGAGGGGGCAGGCAGAGGCTGGGGAAGGCCCAGGGAAGGAGGGCCTCCAGCTGGTGACCCATCCTGGTTAGGTAAGCCCAGCAAGACTGATGGCCCGCAGGGCTAGTGCCCCAGCTGGAGGTGTTTGAATGACATGATGAGGCTGACCCCCAGCTTCTGCGCACTCAACCTTTCTGGTTGTAGCCTGGGCCTCCCTCCACACTGAGAGGGCCGCGAGGTATCTTCTCCTTCATCCCTGTTCCCCGTTGTACCCAGTCTTTGCAGACTCCAAAGACCTCTGCTCAAAGCTGGATGAAGCTTGTGACTTTTCCTGACATTGACTGTTGGCAAATCTACATTATTAAAGGAAATACACAGGAGTCCTGGTCGTACAAATGGTTAAGTGCTCAGCTGCTCACTGAAAGCTTGGTGATTGGAACCCACCCAGCTGTTCCTGGGGAAAAAGACCTGGTGATCTGCTCCCATGAAAATTCCAATCAAGAAAGCCCCCTGGGGAAGTTCTACTCTGTCCCCTGGGGTCTCTGTGAGTTAGAATAGACATAACAGCACCTACAGGAAATACAGGGGCGCTAGGAGGCCTGGTGTGGTGCTGTGGGTTAATGCGCCAGACTGCAAAGCCATTTGAACTGCAAGGTCGGCAGTTCAAGCTCACCACCTGCTCCTCGAAAACCCTATACAGGGTTGTTATGGGTCAGAACTGACTCGACAGCGCTTCACAACAACAACAACAAGAAATCTAAGTGACAGAGGGACAAGTTAAATGATACCAGGAGGAAACATGCAGCTGTAGGCAAGACAATGTTGTTAAGGAGCTTTGGTCATGTAGTGGTTATGAGTTGGGCTGCTAACTTAAAGTCAGCAGTTCAAAACTACCATCCATTCTGCGGGAGAAAGATAAGGCTTTCTGCTCCCGTAAGATTTACAGCCTCAGAAACCCTATGCAGGGTCACTAGGAGTTAGAACCACCATCACCACCACAAGACTAAGAATGGGAGAACTGTCCTAGACTAGAAGAAAGATAAAACCAAGTGGGCTGTGTACTTCTTGATCACACCTGCAGCTGAGCTGGCTAGATAGCTGAGACACTTTTGGACAGGGGGTAATTTGAATAGAGACAATATGAAATGATAATCAGAAGTCATTGTTAATTTTCCCAGGTTTGGTAATGGTGTTTCAAATATAGCAGAATGTCCTTTATTCTGGGATACGATGCTGAAGTGTTTGGAGGCAACATGGGGTTTTACTCTGAAATGGTTAAGCAACATAAATCAATAAGTAAATAAAATCTCAGGTATCTCAGGGCTGGGATGGATCAAAGGAGAAGAATGATAAGTTCCATCTGACACGGCTCACTTTTCGGGTCTTGGCCAGGCACCACAGACTCACACACCCAGGGAGATAACTTGTTGTGTGCCCAGGAAGGGAATGTGCACCAGCACCTACACATGTGGTTGTTGTTGTTTAGTGCTGGGAGTCGGTTCTGACTTAGAGTGACCTTGTATAGCAGGGGTGAGGAATGCCCTACCTGCTGGTCCATATAAGGCCCTTGAAATCATCTGGTATGGCGGGGCCAAGGCAACCGCAGTTCCAGCCTTCACACTGTTTTGTTGTTAAGTGCCATGGAGTCAGGTCCAACTCATAGCGACCCTGTATAGGGTTTCCAGGGAGTGGCTGGTGGGTTTGAACTGCTGACTTTGAAGTTCAAACTGACCTTGCAGTCTAGAGCATTAACCTGCAGGACCACAGCCGTCACATTAAGGGTGAGTTCATTAAATGTTTGACAGAATATAGCAGGCTAATTTTTAAGTTAATAATTTTGTTTGGCCCATGAGTGATGTTAGCAATTTTGGAAGAAAAAAAGAGTCTGTGCCCCTGCTGTATAGGATTCTGAGGAACAGCTGAAGGGTTTGAACTGCCAACTTTGTGGTTGGCAATCTAGTATTCATACTACAGCACCACATGCATATAGCAGGTGTTTCATTAATGTTGAGTGAATGAATTGTCAATCTTCTGAGCACTGCTTTCCCATCAATGTCTCCAGACAAGCCACAGAGAATTACCAACAGGCTACTTGACAAGTGTCATCTTTCATGGAAATACCTATGAGAGCCCTCTAGGTGGTCCCGAGCAACACCGGCCTTTCCCTTCTCTGAGCCCCGCCTTGTGGAGTTTGATGACTTTCAGGAGGTCATCATTCAGGTTGCTGGTCCTTAATTACTTCATTTAATCAGGTGCTGCATCTTAGACACACAGCTCCTGAGTCCGTGAGACACACTGTTGGTATTACGTGCCCTAGAGTTGGTTCTGACTCATAGCAACTCTGTATAGGATTTCTGAGGCAGAAACGGAGTACAAAGCATCATCTTTCCCCTGTGGCAGAGCTGGTAGGCTTGACTGGTTGATGCTGTGGTTTACAGTCCAGTGCTTATCCTAAGGAGTCACCACGGTCCATGAGATACAATGTAGGTACTCAGTAAGAACTTGCTATCCTAAAAAATAATAATACCACCTAATTTTTATTGACTGCTTACTATTTCCAATTGTCATGTTGTTAAGTGCCATGGAGTCCGTTCTGACTCATTTTGACCCTGTATAGGGTTTTCAAGGCTTTGGGGAAACAGAAAGTCTCATCTTTTTCCTGCAGAGTGGCTAGTGGGCTCAAACCACAGACTTTCTTTTTTTCCCTGCTCTGAACAACTTTATTACTAACTAGAAAACATTTTGTTTCAAAGAATAATAAAACCCATAGAAAATGGCTATATTTCTCATTATAAACTGATATTTTGGACAAAAAAAACTATATATGTTGTTTATATAATTTGTTTAAATTCAAGATTACTAAACTACAACAGAAATTGTTATAAATTTAAAAAGTCAAAGCCTGTGCGTTTGAATCAAATATAAGAGAAGAGTAATGAGCAGAATTCATTCCTCTGCTTACAAAGGTTTATTTGTTTGACTGCCTTATGAATATTGGTTTCACCTGCCTTTTATTATTATCTTTTTTTCAATATTTTGAATTATTTTCAGTAGAACTGAGGAGATACAAAATTATATAGAGCTAAATAAAGACATAAACAGGCTTTTTTATATAATGATTTTCAAGAAAAATAAAGGCTGAGATTAAATTATTAAGGTTACTGTTAACCTATACAAAGCTAACTTCAAAGATATCTTTAACATATACCCCTCCTCTTATTTTGAAAATTCCTACATACATTTTTTGTTTTCACATTTGTAGATCATTGTAATGATTACAATGCCCTCCAAGTACCCTTATTGTGGTGGCTAAGTGCCATGGAGTTGGTTCAGACCCATAGTGACCCTGTTTAGGGTTTAGAGGAACAGTTGGTGAACTTTTTTTTTTTTTTTGGTGTACACATACCACATTGTAAATTTTTTTTGTTTGTCAAGTGCCGTCGAGTTGATTCCCACCCATAGCGACCCTGTATAGGGTTTCCGAGGCTGTAAATCATCACCGGAGCAGAAAGCTTCATTTTTCTCTCGCGGAACAGCTGGTAGTTTCAAACTGCTGACCTTGAGGTTCTCAGCCTGATTTGTAACCACTATGCTACCAGAGCGCCTTTGTAAATATATAATATGTAACATTGTAAATACATTTGCTTAAATGTCCAAAGGTTGCATTTTGCAAGCTAGACTCTTGTCCGCAGGTTCGCTGCTTTTCCCGGGCCATGGGCCTATAGTCCCCTGCTGCTCTGTCTCTCTCTGTCATTGCCTCCGCCACCATCTCGAATGTAGCCGCTTTTCTGGTCAGAATCCCTTGTTCCTCTTGTGTTCTTCCCTCTTGATGGTTCTAGGATCTCTTGTTCTTGAGATGACAAATTAACTGCTTCCCCTTTTAGTTGCACCCCCTTCTACATTTACAATCGCCATTAGAACTGAAAACAATTACTTGCAATTGTATCATAAGTCTAACCCCCCTCATTCCCAGACCCATTTGGATAGGAGGGAAATGATTCAGTTGGGTTTCTGTCTTACTCCCTGCGTTCTGACACTAAGCACCCTCATGAAAGTTTGTAAGCTAGCCACTTTGTGCCCCCACAGTTTCGGTAGCTGAAGTCTAAGGTGATCATCTATCAACTAGGTGTACTGAGGAGGCCTGCTTTATTCTTGATACAGAGAATCCTTCCCTATTTGGTTGGAAGTTTGAGCAGCGTCATCCATAATCAAGGGTCCATTTGATCAGGCTGTAGCAATTTACGCTTGCTCCCTGTATGGTACTTCTTTATCTTCATCTGATCGAATTCTAGTCAGCAAGCCACCTATGCTAAGTCTGATGGGTACTGTCTACAAGTCTGGGAGTTCTTGCATGCCTCCCACTTCTTCAGATCCGGTGGCTGCCCTCAGTGGCAAGATCATTGTCTTTGGGCTCAGGAGTTCACACATCACCCTGAACTTCAAATCTGTCAGACCATCCTTTTCTCTCTCTCATTCCAACTGTGTCCATGGAAGATGGCAAGTCTCAGCCCATGTCTTCTTTGCTGCAATCTGCTACTCTCCCCCCACCCCCAACACTCATAAGTGACTAGGATATCAAAGAGTGGAAATTTATAGTTTGCAGTCAGTATTTAAAATGATTTTTCTTTAATTTCCTAAGAACACTGTTTTAGCATTTTAATTTTAATTCCAATCCCCATTTTAGGTCCTTGGGTGTCCTAAAGGAATTGCATCAACTACTAACGTAAAGGTTGGTGGGACTGACCAAGTGGTACTGCAGAAGAAAGACCTGGCAATCTAGAAGATACTATGTTGATGTTGTTAAATGCTGTCAAGTCAGTTCTGACTCATAGCAACCCTGTATAGTGTTTCCAAGGAGCAGCTGGTGGGTTTGAATCACCAGCCTTACAGTTAGCAGTCCAGTGCTGATCCTACACACTAGGACTCCAGCACAGTTTTACTCTGTAAGGCATGTGACATGTCTCCATACGTCAGAATCACTCCCTAGCTATGGGTTTGTGTGTGTGTGTGTGTAATCCCCACTTTATCATATTGAGCAATGACTCCTTGTTGTCATAACTAGGGTGTAGTAGAGTCAGGATTCAGACTCTCTCCCAGAAGCGCCATTCAGGTTCATATCTTCTAGGACCCACGGAGGCCCGAAGTCCTTCTGCTCTGGGGTTGGTGAATGCTTGAGGTCAACTACCCAGGAAAGCCCACGTCACTAGGGCCCAAGGGCTGCCTCACACAGGAAACAAAACTCCAGTTATGTTCTTTCTTTCCCTACCAAGCCCCATGTTGAAATGATTATATACTCATAAAAGAAAAGCCCATTCTCCCTTTAACAATTCTTCAGAAGCACATAGGCAATTACAAATGGGGCAGATGATAAGTATGACCTTCCCTGGGTGTGTCTGGAGGCTCTGTACCCCCATTCCTCCCTCCTACCCTTGCCTAGGAGGTATCTGCCAAGGTCACAGACTCTCACTCTTGAGCCAAGAAAATGACTGCATCTTCAAACCCTTTGGTTTTCTTGTCAGTTAGCAGGGCGAGGGATCCCAGTGGGTCTGTACTAGCATTGACGACAGGACAGATCACCTCCTCCCCTCGGTGCACTGGGTCACCCATCACTTTACTGTGGATGGTGACTGACAGGAAATAAATACCAATCGTCACAGGTTGGCTCTACCCCGATTTTCTACCCCCGAGTGCCTCTTTTCAACAGGTGTCTGGTAACTGGCAGCCGGGAGGTCCTGCCTCCTGCCTCACAGATGTTAGATTCAAGCCACAAAACCAAACAAGCCTCGGGTGGGACAGAAGTGTCCAGATTTCACTGAAACTGAAGCTTCCCAGAGCTGCTGACTAAGGAGTTTTCTTCCCAAACATCTGAAACAGCAAACAGATTGTAAATGAAGAGGGAGTTTCAAGATAGTAGCTGAAGGGGAAAGAAGCCTCCCTATTTTCTGAGTTGTAGCTGTTGCACCTCTGACAGGATGTTGGCAGCCAAGAAAGGTGATTAAACCAGTGAGGGAGAAGGGATGGAAGTGCAAAAGGTGCCATGACAAATATTAGGTTAATGAGGAAAGGGTCTAGACAGCTTCTTTGAGCCAAGGGAGAACATTTTCTTCTGACGAGAGGTTGAACATCGGCCTCTGCTGTTCTCTGAGCAAATGAATCAATGAGTCCCACCCGGATCAAAGTTCAGGCTCCCAAGGCAACTCAGCAAAAATAAAGTGAAACAAATTGTAACCCAGTTCAGACTGATGCTTCCCATGACCGAAGCATTAAGTGAGGAATCGGTCAGTCCTTGGGGGATAACATCTCTCCTCCCACTAAGTAAAATACTGATTTCAGTAAAAGTTCTCTGGCTGAGGATTCTTTAAGTGTGGACTTGAATTTACAATGTAAGGCGCCCCCCACTTGGCCTTCTGGATTTGGTCATGGTGGGGAGCACGGCCCAGAACCACAAAAGTCAGAAACAATTCTCTCAGCCTGCCTCACCATCTCCAGCTCTACAAGAAGCCCTGCATTAGAAACAGAAAAGAAACAAAGACAGTGGGTGTGTATATAAGAGGTTGAAAGCAGTTTCACTGCTTTGTCACTTGAGTTTAGTGACTTCTGGTGTGACTTCCCCTTTTAGGGGTCTCAAGCTTTATCTCAAAGAACATGGTTACCTGAACCTTTCTGAACCCTTTTCAGGCCTTGCTCAGGGACCAAGAGATACACTTAGTGTTTTCCAATAACCACTCACTCAGGGCATCTTCTGAGGAATGGTCAGAACAGATTCCAGGATTGGGGGTCTCCTATAGGGTTGTTTACGAGACTGTTGGTTGTGCAGTTAAGTGCTTGGCTGCTGTTAACTGAGAGGCTGGAGGTGTGAGCCTACCCAGAGGCATTTTTGAAGAAAGGACTGAAGATCTACTGAAAACAAACAAACAAACACAAAAACAACAACCAGCCACTGAAAACCGCCTGAAGGCACATGGTTCTGCATTGACACACGGGGGTGGGTGCCATGAGTCCCAGGTGAGTTAATGACAACTGGTATAGTTTATAGTTTTCAACCAGGGACCACTTGGTGGTGTAAGCTGCAGAGTTGGACCTGAGGAACAGCCGAGACTGCCCCAGGTCCAGTCCTCACCTGCTGCTTGCACAAACAGACAAAAATAATAATAAAAAAACAAAAACGAAAAGCATTTGATGAAATGGGAATCTCTCAGAGTTGGTGTTTGGGGATTGCTTCAGGGTATGAAGGGTTGATAGAATAGGATCTTTTTGGGAAAAATTCAGGTGGTTGCTTATATACACACACACACAGATTGTGGTGTTCACAATCTTTGCAGGTTTAAAGCACAGATTATGGAAGGGCTGTGGGCAGAGGGTTGGAGAAGAAAGGCAACAGCATGGATTTGTGCTTCACAGACTGAATTTAAGGAGTTTATGGAGTCCTGGTGTGGCGCTGCGGGTTAATGTGCTGGACTGCAATGGCAGTTTGAAGTGCAAGGTCAGTGGTTCAGGCTCACCAGCTGCTCCTTGGAAATCCTATACAGGGTTGCTATGGGTCGGAATCGACTCTACGGAACTTAACAACAACAACAACATGGGCCATCAGGTGTTGTGGTGTGGCACTGGAGGATAAGCTTTGGACTGTTAACACCAGGGTCAGCAATTCAAACCCACCAGCCTCCTTAGAAACCCTATTTAGGCTTGCGATAAGTCAAAGTGGTCTTGATGGCACTTAACAACAGCAAAACAGGCCATCTAGAGTTCTGGTGTGGTGCTGTAGGATAAGCACTGGACTGCTAACCAAAAGGGTCAGTCGTCCAAACTCACCAGGTGCTCCTCAAAAATCATATGGAGTCACTATGAGTTGAAGCAGACTCCATGACACTTAACATGGGACTGACCAAGAGAATAGTAGTATAGAGCTCAGGCAGGGGCAAGGTGAGAGCACGGACCTCTGTCAAGAACATCTATTGTCTGTTTTTAATGAGGATTTAAAAAAACAAAAGTTTCTGTAGACTCAGTTCTAACTCATGGCCACACCCCTGTGTGTCAGAGAATCACTTTGCTTCATAGGTTTTGTCTCTGTTGCTGCTTTTGCTGTTTAATTTTGACTTTTGTTTTGTAAACTGTGTGAAGGTTAACAAACAATATCATCAGCTTCACTTTTAGTCAATCATATGTTTTGTTTCATCTCAGTGATTGTAATCCCTTCCCAGCAACAACAGTTATTCTGCTTTCTCCCCATGGCTTCCCTTTTACGTCTTATTTTTCACAAGTCAACAAAGCAAAAACATTTGATATACATATATATTCCTTTAAACATCCAAAGGGCACATTTTGCTAGTCAGCTGCCTACCCTCAGACACACCATCTTTCTCAGTCCATGGGTCTAGAGACCGCAGCTGCTTGATCTCTCCATATGCCATTCCCTCTGCCACCATTTCTGCTGTCATCACCTTTCTAGTAGTATCTCACGTTCCACTCATGTTCTTCCTTCTTGAGTCCTGGGATCCTCTATTCCTGCAATGTTAGATTAGCTATTTTCCCCTTTAAGTTACACATCTTCTACAATTACAGCTGTAACAATCGCAATTAATCCTGCTAACAATTATTCACGATTGAATTATAAAAATCCTATCAGCATCACTCCACATCCCCTTTCACCAGATTCATCTGGAGAAGAGGAAAACTATTCAGTAGGGATTCTACCTTACCCCCTCATTCTTTTTTTTGTTGTTGTTTGGTTTTCTTAAATTTTTTATTGTGAATTATGTGAAAATTTACATGGGAGAACATTAGTTTTACATTCATTCTATCATATATCGTCTCATTGCCATGGTTACAATCCCCTCCATGCATCATCAACCAACCAAAGGGTATATACCCTGCAATCCTGCCCAGCAAACCCCCAGGTCT
>NW_006408570.1:13608793-13614477 GCF_000296735.1 Chrysochloris asiatica
CCCCTGAGCCTGCTTGGTAGGGTATTCTGTGTTGTTGTTGGCGGAGCTCTCTGCTATACATGCACCCGATCCGCCATCTTGTTTGTTCTCTCTATAAGGCTTTTAATGGCTGATTTTTCAGAATTAGATTGCCAGCCCTTTCTTCTATGTTACCTCTGGGTAGACTTGAACCACCAGCCTTTCAGTTAGCAGTTGAGTATGTTAACCAGTTGCATGTAACTAAGGACTCCTGAGGAGTCAGGAACTCTTTTATTAAATGAAATCTTCTGCAGTTGCCCTCTCACCTCCAAATCTAGAAGTACAGTATGCTGTTATGGAGGTATCCCTTGCTGCAGGAGTCCAGTCCTCCTGGCACTGCCACTGCTGCCTGGCCCCTGGGAATCATTTAGGAAGTACTTGGCCAGTTGATCTTCTAGCTCTACAATTCTGCGATTCTCTAGGGTGTCTTCCTATCTTGCTTTTTATGATTCTATTGAGTCAAGCCTCTCATTTTATGGATGAAGGCCCTGACATGTATGCATGCTTAGTGGAGGAGCTCTCTTGGAACAAGCTGCTAGTCTCCGTTACTAGAGCTCCTTTCCTTAGAACTAGAACCTTTTAGATGCTCACCCAGGATCAAGATATTCCCCAGGGTTTTTTTTTTGTTTGTTTTTGTTTTTTTCTTTTCTTACAGCTAGTTATGGTGCTGCAACTAAGTTCAGACCAATGGACCATAATTGGACACTGTGTTTTTAGGGTAAGGGGTCAGGAGGAAATTACTGGCGGAAAAAATCATTGTAATTAAAAAATCTCCAAATACAAACATCAAACTGCCGATCTCACAGGGAAGGATGTGGACAAGATAGGGAAACTATCTCCTTGTGCTTCTGGAACCCAGTGGGTTTCTTTAACCCTCTGTCCCTAATCAGCTACCAGTGGGGTATGTTAACCCTCAGCTATCTCAAGCTATTAATGAAACCCTTAACCAGTTTTTGGCGCAGGTGCAAAACCTCACCAAATGACTCCAACATGATGTCACCAAGGCAGCTCTAGTTCTCAAACCAGGACCCTGGCAGAAGGGCCGATGCCTTCACAATGGAATCCATCTTGAAATCTTAGATGCCATCATAGACTCCAGATGCAGCATGGAAACAGCACACGAAAACAGGACTGTGCAAACAGGAAGACCTGCCTGTTTTGAATCCTGGTGGAACTGTCCCTGCACCTAAACTTCCCACTGTAATAACCTACCCCCCCGACTGGGAGCTGAGGAGAGACAGCTATCTGTGGCATGTGTGCCCCGCAGGAGGTTCTGTTGTCTCTGGCACGTCTCTGCTTTCATACAATTATTTCATGACTTTGTAGTTTTCTGTAGTCCATATGCTAACAGTGTCTGCATCATTTTAAGTGTTTTTATGGGAGCCAAGTAAGTCCTTCTTCACCCTAAGGTAGAAACCCATGTGTGGAGGGTGGTGGAGCAACAAGACAGTCAGAGCTTTGGTCCCTGATGATCTTAAGAAGCCACGTGGCAAGCCTGAGACTGCTTTCTTCCAATCTTGTACGGGAGAAATGTGTCGACTGTTTAAGCCATAATTACCATTTTTCATCAACTCTTGTCATGAATTGCAAGACATAGAATCGTTTTATACAACGCTCAGAAAAGGAAACCGCTGCCAATGAAGTGGACACCCATCCAATTGTATGATCACATTTCACTTTCAGAGAAGCTGAAATGTGACAAAAATGAAGTCTTACTGCATGCAATGCAGTATTTTGGGTTTTGTTACTCACAGTTAAACCTAATCTTGATTCAAGAAACATGAAGAAATGAAAGAGTGACAGGTTCTAAATAAAGAACATGATAACCATGTAGTGGGAAGAACACAGTTCTGTAGAAAGGAATGACTCATGAAAATAGTAGTGGCACATGAGTCAGCCTAGGGACTTTTTCCCAATACTTCCCAGTATGGCTTGGAGTGACCAGGGGAATTCTATATGGCTATTTAGATTTGACCATCTTTAGGGTGTGGTGCCGTGGGCTAATGAGTCAGACTGCAAAGTCATTTGAACTGCAAGGTTGGTGGTTCAAGCTCACCAGCTGCTCCTTGGAAACCCTATACAGAGTAGCTAGGGGTTGGAATCAATTCAATGGCACATAATAACAACAACAGGCTGAGACTCTGGAATGATTGAGGGAGTTTTAAGATGTCAACGGCTCAAAGCTGACTGCTAAGCCAATCTCCATTGCGTGTGATTTGGTCTTTCAGGGCTCTGACTCCTTGATTTCTTTTCCTCCTCAACTCTGTAGGGTCTTGGTTGACTTAGAGAACAAGCAGGCAGTTGTCACCAGATGCAGCAGCTACTGCTGCTGAGTTTGCAGCCAAAGGTCTTTCCCTGCACCAGCCACTGCTATTGCTTTCTGGTGCAATTCAAACCCTAGTCTAGCTCAAGGCAGAGCACACTTTTGCTTCTCAAGACAATACAATGGTAACTTACGTCTTAAGATTAAAACATCCAGTATGACAAGCAAAGGGGCAATCTCCTTTATCCAACAGTTATAAGATAAAGCTTTTCTTCTGAGTCATTAAAACAGAGTTGATTTCATGAGTAAGACCTACTTGGTTTAAAATAATTTGATATTTTAAGTGAGTCTTTCTCTTGTGACTGCTTCTTGAATCTACTCAGAATCCAGGAGACTTCACAGGTTTTGCTTACTGTACTTTAGCTACCATTTATTGACTGTGGGGGCCCCCCCCCCCCCCCCAACAATTTATTATGACATGTTTCAAGCATACAGCAAAGTTCACAATATTTTACAGTGGGCACTTGCTTACCCATCACCTACATGTTGCTGTTAATATTCTTCAAAAGGTATTTTTTACCCTCCTTTTACTTGCTAAGTAAAGCATTGCCCAAGAGGTACCACTTCCTCACCCATCCCTATAATGAAGAAGCTGTTTGGCATTTGATTCCCATTGTTACATGAATATAATACCAAGAAATGACTTAACTTTGAAGCCTCAGCTTACTATCTTCAGTTGACCTCAATACATATAGCCATTGTTCGCTCACATATTAAGAGCTGAAGGCATTTGATGCAGGTACCATCCCAGTGGTTTCACCGCATGTACTGCCCACAACAATACTTCAACTTCAGACCTGGTCTGAGGTCTCACCTCATCTCTCCTGGCCCTTCTAGGGATGCTAAAGCTGCCGTGGTGACAGGCATGGAGCTGAAGGACATGAACCAAGAACAACTAGACAAGATCTTAGCCAACCATTCAGAAATCGTCTTTGCATGGACGTCCCTGCAGCAGAAGCTGATTATCCTGGAGGGCTGTCAGAGACTGGTGAGTGGATGGCACTGCAGCCAGAGGGTCCAGGCCCACTGTCAGCAGGTGGACAAGTGGCAGGACAGATTGTGCTCAGACCTGGGTTACGGAGTCTTCTGAAACTTCTCAAGAGAAAACACCTTGCCAGTCGTTGTCATTTCACCTCTTGGTCCTCTCACTGAGACTATGCCTCACTCAGCTCTCCTAGTTTACGTCCAAAAGGAATGGGGCCAGCCCCTTCCATGCCACATGTCAAGGGAAGAACTCAAACCAGTTCTCTCACTCCATCACTAGAGCTAGGGGCTTCTGACAGCAAAACATATGGACACTGTGGTAGGCATGGGTCTACAAGAATTATAATTTTTTTTTCCCTAGGAAACATTAATCACTTTATTTCCAGTAATATTCACTATTACATAACTTAACAATCTTCCCAAACTATTTCCCCAGGTTGGAGACAATCATGACATTATTATAATAGCTACAAAAACCTTTAGCAGATTAAAAAAAAAAAGTTTTATTGTGAATTATGTGATACTTTACATGGGAGAACATTAGTTTTACATTCATCCTATTATATATTGTTTCATTGCCATGGTTACAATTCCCTCCATGCATCATCAACCAACCAAAGGGTATACCCTAGAAGCCTGGCCCCCATCCCCACTCCCCAGTCATCAGCCCTTTAGCAGATTTTTAATTGAATTTGTGTTGAATATTCTGAGTGATAGCAACATTTTGCTCATTTGCTAATATCTAGCCTCTCCAAATAGATAAATAAGCTCCTCATCTTCCAAGTATAAGTGTTGGATGAGGGTAAGTCAAAAAGTATTGCTTTTATGGTTGCACTTCATCCATATACTGGTTTACTACAAACAAAACATATTTAACCATATCTCTGCTATCACTGCATGGCTAAGATAATTTCTCTTAATAATGTACTTGTCTTAGTTTCCTTAGGGTGCCTTAGGAAACAAAGGGCACTCAGAGCAGTGGCTTCCCAGGGGATCTGCTGGGCCAGTTAAATTCAAGACGCAGATCAGCTTAGAAAGTTAGGGCAACTGCCTTTTCAGATCCCAAAAGGGTAAGCAAAGGGTACAGGATAATTACGGGACTCATTATGAAGAAGATTAAGAAAATGGAAAACTGCATTGGTAAGGAAAAGGTCATGAATTTTTACTGAGGAATTTTTTTTATCATCATGACAATACAACACCTCATCTTCCAGGGTAGCAAGGATTGTCCCCAGGGAATTTAACTGGGAAGCCTACTGGTGGGGCACTGTAGGATAATCACTAGGTTGGTTTGAACTGCAAGGTGTGTGATTCAAACTCACCAGCTGCTCCTCAGAAACTCTATACCGGGTCACTGTGAGTCAGAATTGACTCAATGACACTTAACAACAACAACCCCATCTACCCTACACCCTTGATCTTCCCACTTCAGACTTCTTTTTAAAGCTTTTATTGTGAATTTAGTGATAGTTTACATGAAAGAAAATCCATTTTGCACTCATCCTGTTGTATTTCATTTCATTGCAATGATTACAATCTCCTCCATGCATCATCATTCAACAGTATTTGCTTCTATTCTCGGTTTTTGTGTTTGTTTGAGGTTTTTTGTTTGTTTTGATGTACAGACTTCTTGTTGTTTTCAAAACTCAAATAACATTTAAAAGGAACATGATTTCAGTCCCTCAAGGATGCCAAAAGTATCGTTTTGACATAGTATAAATTGAAAACCACAAAATTCTTCAAGGAAGGCTTGTTGTAGTTGTTATTAGATGCCATGCATAACAGAATGAAACACTGGGAGGTGGGTCCTGTGCCAACATTGCAATCTTTTCTACACTTGAATTCATTGCTGCTGCCACTATGCCAATCCACTTCATTAGTGGATCTTCCCCTTTTTTGCTGACCCTCCACTTTACCAAGCATGGCGTCCTTCTTCAGGGACTGGTCCCTCCTGATAATATGTTTGAAGTATGAGAGATGAAATCTGGTCATCCTGGCTTCTAAGGAGCAACCTGTCTGTACTTCTTCCAACACAGATTTGTTTGTCCTTTTGGCAGTCCATGGTACCTTTACTATTCTCCTCCATCAAGAAACCATTCACTTAAGTAATGTCTTCTTCCCTAGGAAGTTTATATCCAATAATATTCACCCTTACATAACTTAACAATATTCCCAAATTATTTCCCCAGTTTTGAAAGAACCGTATTACATTATTATAATACCCATGAAAACTTTTAACAGATTTTACACCTCAACTCAAATGCATTAAGTCTTCTACCATCTTCTTTATTCACTGTCCAACTTTCATATGCATATGAGTTGGCAAAAGTTCTATCAAGAAACTTTCATTAATACCGTG
>NW_006408570.1:13635516-13637140 GCF_000296735.1 Chrysochloris asiatica
TGCCATATAGGTGGGTAGATGTATATTGGGGAGTTAATGGGAGAAAGATAGATCACTATTTTTGTCTCTGAAGGTCAGTTATCTGCTTGTGCTCAGCCCCAATCTTGGGATGGTTGAGACCTGTTCTGTTGGGGTTTTATAGATTGCCTTGGGTTTGTCCTCCACAGTGAACTCAGGCAGTAGCCCAGCTGTGGGTTGCAAGGTTGATAGCTGGAGATTTTTAGCTGTTCCCTGTCCCGCCCAGGCTCAGATGCACTGCCTCAGAACCCTGGTCAGGTTGTTTGCGGTTATCTGCGAGTGCACAGTGCAAATCTCGGAATGGTTGAGTCCTATTATGCTTCGGGTTTACGGGTTGCTTTCTATTGATCGTATTGCCGGCAGACCAGTCTGTCAGCAGCAGCCACGGCTTGCTAGAACAATATTTGGAAGTTCCATGCTGCTACTTGAGAGTAAGGCGAGGTGCCCTGCTCTGGCTTAGATACACGGCTTCAGATTTGGGTCCACAGATGACGTCAAAAGTCGCTGCCCCGCTCCCTCTCTCTGTGCCATGGGAAAACTGTCCTGCCTTAAGTCCAAGCTGAGATCTGATGCTGGGACAGGATCAGATTTGTTTTTTGATTTTTTGCTGGAAATGCCACTGTCTGAACGGCTGTCTTTAGCCCCGCCCTCTAAACTCTGCATTGGCAGGGTAGTTGCATAAGCGGTCCCAACCTGAGAGTCTTAAGATGCTCGTATTTTCCTTAGTAGCGTTTTAAAAATGCGAGTTCAGGAAACTGACGTTCTAGATCTTATGATAGTTCCGGAGCTATAGGTTTGCTATATGAACGCTTCCTTCGTGAGATCCCCCTCCGTTTTCACCAGAGCGTTCCTTCCCTGGCTCCCCTGACTGCAGCCCTGAACCTGAAGGCCTGAATTTCTTGCCTTTGTATGTTACACTTTTTCCTCTAGCTGCTTTCAAGATTCTGTCCTTATCTTTGATTTTGGAGAGCTTGATTATTATATGTCTTAGTTATTATCTTTTAGGGTCTATCCGTCCTGGGGTTCGTTGAGCTTCTTGAATGCTTATCTTTTCACTTTTCAGGATGTTAGGAAATTTTCTTACAGAAGCTCTTCAACTGTCTCCTCTGTGGACTTCTCTGATTCTTCTTGTTCCAGAATGCCAATTAATTCTTAAGTTATTCTTCTTCATGTTGTCCAACATGAATCTTAGACCTTCTTCATATTTTTTAAAATCCTTTTTTGTGTTTGCTCTTCTTAGTAGTGTTGGATGTATCTTCTAGTTCACGGATTCTGGCTTCTATCTCTTCAATTCTACTCCTTTGCCCTTTCAGTGTATTGTCCATTTCTGATAGTCTGTTATTGTTTGGGCCTCTTTCTGTAGGTTTTGAATTGTTTCCAATGCTGTATCTATCTTATTTAAATCGTTCCTGTAACTTTCCTGACTTCTTCCTTATTTTTCTCAACTCCATTGTATAGTGTTTTGATACATTTTAAAATCATTTTTCTGAATTCCTTCTCAAGCATTTCCAAAGCCTGCCCATCTTCCAGTATGGAGTGTAGGTTTACTTCCAGCTCGTTTGCCTCAGTCACTTTATCTCGTTTCTGGACATGTGCAGATATGGTC
>NW_006408570.1:13637240-13649219 GCF_000296735.1 Chrysochloris asiatica
CCTCCAGGTAGATGTGATCAGGAAATGGGCTTCTCTTTTCCCTCTTCTTCTTGAGATATTTCAAGATGCCACTGTTGGCCGTTTTTACATAATTTAGGATTTAATTTTCGGCCTGTTTCCTTTTTAGTCTACCTGTCCTGCTCCACAATCCCCATTCAGGCCTTTTTTCTAGTTATAAACAGTTCAGTGCTGGCTGTGGCCATTTGGTTTTAAGTGGAAACTGTTTCTTTAAATTTCTATAAGAGCTGTGCACCTGCATATTAGAACCCTCCGAGGGTGGAGCTGGGGTGTCCACTAGCTCAGGAACTCCTATAGTCACCAGAATGGAGGTGCACAGACAACAAGGGACCAATGAACAGATACCAAAACAAAAGAATATCCACACCTTTATCTCTGTGGTTCTGTCAGGCATCTGTGGCTGCTCTGATCTTCCCCTGCTTGGTCTTACCCAAGATGGTGGCTCCTGGAGCAGCTGAGCGTCTTGAATTAGAAAGCAATGGATTTTTTGCTTCTGCTACAAATTCCCCTAGTTGTAAGCCTTCCAACCTTCTAAACATTCCTTTATATGTGGTTCAGAGTTATGGGACCATCCCCTGAGCCTGCTCGGTTCTGTATTCTGTTGTTGCTGATGGAGCTCCTTATACTGCACTTCCACCTGGTCCACCATCTTGTTTGTTCTCTCTCACACCTATGTATTTTCACAGTAAAAAAAAAAAAAAAAATCACTATAAATGCTTATTTAACTACTTACCTTGCCAATATTCTAATGAAGATGTGCTATATAATGAGTTGCCGGAATTTCTTTTGTGTATGCTATTATGGTTTACAGAGTCCTGGTGTGACACTTTAGGATAAGCATTTGCCTGGTAACAGCACTGTTATTGGTTCAAATCCACTTGCCACTCCTCAGAGACCTTATACAGGGTTGCTATGAGTTAGAATCGACTCGTCGGCACTTAATAACATTACGCTTACAGAGTCCTGGTGTGGCATGGTAGGATAGGCACTGGATTGTTAACTGAAAGATTGGCAGTTCAAACTCACTAGCTGCTCTTTGGAAATGCTATCAGGGTTGCTATGAGTAGAAATGGAATTCATGGCACTTAACATCATGTTCTACATCGAAAAACAGTTCAGCAACTAAAAGTACTAATCTAATGCTTATGGGTCAGATTCTAATTCTGTGTTCAACAAAATGGAAACCCTGTCACGGATTTAATTGTGATATGTAACCCTCCCCCAATGCATACACACTGTGTGTCAGCTTGGCTCAGCCATCCTGCTCAGTGTTTCAGCAGTTATGTGATGGTTCTCCATGATGTGATCTGGTGTGGTAAACCATTAAGCAGATTTAGGGTGAAATACACTTTGATGCATGAAAGGGAGATTCCCAGGGGTATGGCATGTAACACCTTTTAAAAGAGTTAGTCTAAAAAAGAGAAGTGAGAAGAGAGACAGGCCCTAATGCTATCAAGAAAGAAAAGCCAGGAGCGTGTGTCCTTTGGACCTGGGGCTGCTGCGCTGTGAAGCTTCTAGACCAGGGAAAGACTGATGCCAGGACACTTGGAGATCTCCAGAGAATGCTGGGCGGGCCTACAGATGCTGAAAGGAGAGGAAACCTCGTACCACAGTTGGTGCTCTGCATTTGGGCCTTTAGCCTCCTCAAGTGTGAGAGAAGAAATCTGTTTGTTAAAGCTATTCCCTTACTTTATTTCTGTGATAGCCCGAGATAAGTAAGACACCTACCAAAGGATTTCTTCAAGACTGAAACAGATTAAAACTTCGAACCTCACTTCCAAAACTCCTTAAGTTTTTTCCTCAAGTAACCAAATAACAACACCAGGCTAAATTTCTTTTAAATTATTTTATTTTTGTGTAAGCTAAAAGGAAATTTACACACTTAACTCTCCAAAGACCTTGGCATGCACATTAACCTTGTTAGAGGTTCTTTTACATGTCTCTCTTTTTTCCATAGGAATTTCCCCAAACATTTAAAACCCATAGTTTTTACTCTATGTACAGCCTAAACCATAGCAATCTATGATTATGTCATTTACACTGTGCAAAATCCTCAAAAAAATAATGATACAATAGAGCAACAAAAAATCAAGAACAGAGAGATTTTCATTGTAAGACATTCATATAATTTGGTCCTTCTCCAAATCAAACTAATTTAAAACTGACACAATCTCTTTAAACCCCTCCAATCAAGTTCTGACAGTGATCCATATCCTAAACCAAAGAGCAATCGATGAAAGTCCCTTATAAAATGTCAAGCAGCAATATGCCAGATTGAAAGATTAAAAAAGAGCCCCCAAAGCCAGATCTGAAACAAACCCACTACACACAATATTAAAAAGAAAAAAATTTAAACAGGGACTTTAGAACTTATGAAAGCAAGAAATCCAACAGATGATGTGAAAAAAAATCAATAGGACACTCAATGTAGTCTGAAAAGACTGAAGGGGATTTCACAGACAGTGGAAATTTGAGTTTTTAATTTTTTTTTATTTCATTCAAAAGTTTTGTCAGAAGGACACCACCAGTGTATTTCACAAAGACATAAATGTATACACCCCAGCAACACAAAAAAGAATCAATCTTCAAAAATGTTTACCCCTGATTATTTACATTTTTTTTCTAATATAAATTTAGGACTTCAGTATGTAAATAAATATACATTACTATGTATACCTTTCTAGTGCGGCTTACCAACAATCAGCTGAACTTGAACCTTTTTTTTAAATTTTTTTTAAATGAGAGCACACATATGCTTTTGATGGTAGGGAGGGATGGAAGAAAGGAAAACCAATTGAAATTGCCCAATTCAATCAGCTCTCAGTCTGTTTTCTCTTGGGAGCTGGAAGATGGTGTTAATGTGGCTGGGAACATCAGCACCTTGGCATGCATGAAGGTTAAGTCAGGAAGGCTGCTGATCACCTTGATGGCTTCTTCACTTAAATGCTCTTCTCTTTTAGGTTTTCTATTGACAAAGAAAAAAGGAAACATTTTGTTAAAGGGACTTTGTATAGGTCAAATGGGAAAACATCTACTCTCTAATCTATGGGGACCTGAGTACCTTTTCCTCCACTAGTTCCTCAACCTTGTAATACTTTTGTATATGCTTCCTGTTCCAGATGCCAAATCTCTCATGAGCCCAATTGCTGAATATTCACTAAAGGTAGGCGCAGGCAATATAAACATGTATCCTGGCAAAGCTTACAGCTTTACTTAAGGCTAGAAGCCGTCATTCAGGCATGATTATAAGACACCACTAAGCAGAAGTGTATGGACTCTTGTGTGGTGCTGTAGGATCTGCATTGGACTGTGAACCAAAAGGCTGGCAGTTTAAATCCACCAGCTGTTCCTTAGAAACCCTATACAGGGTCAATGTGAGTCGGAACCAACTAAGCAACATTTAACAACAACAAAAAGCAGAAACTCAGTGCTGAAGGCCTAAAAATACTTTGCTTACCTGGAGCTCCTCTTCTTCCCATCCTCACTCAAACGACCTCAATATAAAAAAAAAGCATGTTTGGCACAAGGCCTTGCAAACCACTTCATCAGGCTTTCTTGATCCCTAGGCGAGGGGAATTCCAGAAGAGAAAGTCCTCAGCTTAAAAACACCTGGTCTTTGCCCTGCTGGGACACAGATGGTGGTCCAAAAGCAGAAACACTCACTGGTGTTGAGGCTGTACACAGGCGAGGAAGAACTCAGGGAGGGGACATTTCTAAATGCTAAGGTGTTTGTTGATGATGAGCATTTGACTACACTGTTCCCAGACACAAGTGAGCAGTTTAGTGTCTAGTAAACATCTAGGTCTTCTAAGGTAGTGAGTGTGGGTCACACACAATTGTAATCAAAGCCGTTGCGCCACCAGGATATGAAATACCTTGAAGGAATAGTTAATGTCATATAGCTATTCATTGTAGACCTAAGCTCATTTTAAACTGTTGACTGTAAGAAGCCCTATTCTCTTTCATGAAAAAGCCTTATTCTCTTTTGTGCTTAAGGATAGCTGGGGCTCTAACAGATGGAACACAAGTTATTTCTTCCACTCAAATTATTTTCTCTGTCCTTCGGATGGGAGGCAAGTAAGTCAGAGGTGAAGCCACCTTTATTTTATACTTAAGAGTTTTTACTTTGAGCCCAAGCTGAAATAAAAAGATTTCATAGAATGACTGAAAAATCCAACATTAGAGCTTTAAAACCAAAGTTCTCCTCTCAGGAGACAAGCTCAGACAGCTGAAAACTACAGCAGATCACTCAGGAATGAGTTTGGTTCTAGGATGTCTTGGAAGAATGGAATAGCAATACAAAACTGGTTACAGTCTACATTTTAAAGTTGCGCCTTAAGCCGTGACAGAATTACTGGGTGGATGTTTGTTGAGGAACTGGGTATGTGCATCATTCCTGAGTAGAACCGTGTAGATAACATTCTAGTCTGAGGCGAAAATGGGTGTTGTATATTGGAAACAGTCAGCCTCTCACCAAGTCACATTTAGCATCACTAGTGATGCAGTCAGCCAGATGTTCTGTGCCTTCTGATGTGACATAATACCACAGGCGTATGTGAGCTAAAAATGTTTACCCTGAATCTATCAAGCCTTTCGTCATAATTTTCAGTTAAAAGGAAATAAGGGGAATAGAGAAACATTAGTAGACAAATCCAGGGGTTGAGACATTCTGTAGTACTACTGGCCTGATGTCTTTAACAAAGCTAGTGGTACTAAATAGAACACAAACAGAAAATCACACACACAAATGGGATGAGAGGAGTTCTGCTCAATGGTAAGAAACTGAAGAGTCATAACATCTAGGAGCAATAGTTCTGGGCTGAATATTGGTTTGGGCAAACCAGAGGGAAGGACATTGCTGGGGAAATGTGAATATAGACAGTCTGGATATTAGATAAAATGACAATTTCCTGAAATTGACAGATGGAGACCACTGACAGCAAGAGTGGTTTCAGTTCAGTATGAACTATAAAATCTCATTTTTGGTTAAAAAATAAATTGTTAAGTGCTGTTGAGTTGATTCCGACCCACAGTGACCCTGCATAGGGTTTCCAAGGAGCAGCTGGTGAGCTTAAGCCACCCACCTTACAGTTCAAAAGACTTTGCAGTCTGACGGCACACCATGACTCATGTATGTATATATTTACATAGAAAAAGATCTGTAAGGATATGTACTGAGGAATTCTAATAGTTATCTGAGGACTAAGAGTACAATATTATCATTTAAATTTTTGGTTTGCATTTTGTAACATTCTTCAATATACCTTAAGCTGGACAGTGAATAAGGAAGAATTGAGATGCTTTTGAGTTATGGTGTTGGATGCCATGGGCTGCCAAAAGTACAAATAGATCTGTTCTGGAAGAAGTACAGGCAGAGTACTCCTTGGAGGCCAAGATGGCCAAACTTCGTCTCTCATACTTCAGACATATTGTCAGGAGGGACCAGTCACTGGAGAAGGATATCATGTTTGGTAAGGTGGAGCGTCAGAGAAAAAGAGGAAGACCCCCAACGAGATGGATTGGCCAAATGGCAGCATCGATGGATTCAAGTGTGGCAACAGTAGTGAGGTTGGCCCAGGATCGGGAAGTGTTTCGCTCTGCTGTGTGTAAAGTTCCTATGGGTCGGTACTGACTCAATGGCACCCAACAACAACTGTAAGCAATAATAAATAAAATCTCATATAAATGTTGCACTTGTCAGGTGCAATTGAGTCGGTTCTGACTCATAGCCACCTTATGCACAGCAGAACAAAACACTCTGTTTCTGCACCAGCCTCACGATTGTTATGTTTTAGCCCATTGTTGCTGCCACTGTGTCAATCTATGTCGTTGGGAGTCTTCCTTCAAGCATGATGTCCTTCTCTAGACACTGATCCCTCCCAACAACAAGTCCAAAGAATGAGAGATGAACTCTTGATATCCTGTATTCTAAGAAACATTCTGGCTGCACTTAATCCAAGACAGATTTGTTTGTTCTTCTTGTAGTACATGGGCTTTTGCAATATTCTTTGCCAATACCATAATTCAAACACACAGATTCTTTTATGTATGGTTTTCCTTATTCAGTGTCCAATTTTCACATGTGTATTGTTAGTTGCTACATGCTGTCGGGTTAGTATGTACTAATAGTCACAGAGCACAACAGAAAGAAACACTGCCCAGTTCTCCGCCATCCTCAAAATCATTGCTACACTTGAGCCCATTCTGCTGTCACTGTGTCAATCCACCTTGTTGGGGGTCTTCCTCATTTTAACTGACCCTCCATTTTAGCAAACATGATATCCTTCTCCAGGGACTGGTCCCTCCTGTAATATGTTTGAAGTATCAGAGATGACGTCTGGCCATCTGGGTTCTAAGAAGCATTCTAACTGTACTTCTTCTAACATAGATTTTTGTTTGCTCTTTTGGCAGTCCATGGTACTTTTCATATTCTCCTCCTACACCACAACACAAATGCATCAGTTCTTCTACAGTTTTCTTTATTCAGTGTCCAACTTTCACATGCATATAATGTTACTGAAAATACCATGGCTTGGGTCAGGAGCACCTTAGTCCCCAAACTGACACTGCAATATGCCGTTTGATTTCTTGACTGCTGCTTCCATGAGTGTTGATGGTTGATTCCAGCAAAATGAAGTCTTTGACAATTTCAAGTTTTGTACCATTTATATTGATGTTGTTAATTGGTCCAGTGGTGAGGATTTTTGTTTTCTTTACATTGAGATGTAACCCATACCAAAGGCTGTGGGGTTTTTGATCTTATCAGTATTTTAAGTCCTCTTCCCTTTCAGCAAGCAAGGCTATATAATCTACATATCACAGGTTGTTAATGAGTCTTCCTCCAATCCTAATGCAACATTTTTCTTCATATAATTCAGTTTCTCAGGTTATTTGCTCAGTATACAGACTGAATAAATATGGAAAAAGTATACAACCATGGTACACACCTTCTTAATTTTAAATCATTCAGTGTTCCCTTGTTCTTTTTGAACAACTGTCTCTTGGATCTATGTACAGGTTCCTCATGAGCACAATCAAATGTTCTGGAATACTCATTCTCTGCAATGTTGTTCATAGCTTGTCATGATCCACATAATAGAAAGCATTTGTGTAGTCAATAAAGCACAGGGAAATATCTTTCTGGTATTCTCTGCTTTCAGTCAAGATCCATCTGATGTTAGCAGTGACATTCCTCGTTTTAAGTCCTCTTCTGAATCTGACCTGAACCTCTGGAAGCTTCCTTGGAACTGCTGCAGCTGTTTTTGGATAATGTTTAGCAAAATTTTACTTGCATGCAGTATTAATAATATTGTCTGATGATTTTCTCATTCTGTTGTGTCACCTCTCTTTGGAATGGTCACAAATAGGGATCTCTTCCCTTCAGTTGGCCAGGTAGCTGTGTTCCAAATTTCTTGGCATAGATGAGTGAATACCTCCAGTGCTGTCTCAGTTTGTTGAAATATTTCAATTTGTATTCTATCAATTGCTGGTGTCTTGTTCTTTGTCAGTGCCTTCATTGCACCTTGGACCTCTTCCTTCAGTATCACTGGCCTTTGATCATATGCTAACTCTTGAAATGGTTGGACATAGACCATCCATTTCTTTTTGGTACAGTGACTCTGTATATTACATCTTCTTTTGATGCTTTCTGCATCAGTCAATATTTTTCCCATGGTGATGGTGGTGGTTATGTGCCGTGGAGTTGGTTCTGACTCATAGTGACCCTGTACAGGGTTTCTGAGGCTGTAAATCTTTATGGGCGCAGAAAGCCTCATCTTTAGCCCATGAAACAGCTGGTAGTTTCAAACTGCTGATCTTGAGGCTTGCAGCCCGATTCGTAACCACTACACTATTTTTTCCCATAGTAGCCTTCAACATTGCAAGTCAAGGCTTGAATCTTTTTTTCTGTTCCCTTATCTTTAGAAATGTTGAGTGTATTCTTCCCTTTTGGTTTTCTATTGCCAGATTTTTGCACAGTTCATTATAATGCTTAAGTTCATTTTCTCGAGTTGCCCTTTGAATTTTTCTATTCAGCTCTTTTACCTGCGTATTTCATGAATATTAGGCAACTGAAATATCATGAAAATATCAGGGCTTGTGTCAGGCATACATTAGTCGTCAATGTGACATCTCTGCTCTGTAACACTTCAAAGAGGTCTTGTGCAGCAGACCTGTCTCATGCAGTAACTCACCATGTGATTTATTGACTGCTGCTTCCATGAACGCTGATTGTGGAGGATCCAAGCAAAATGAATAATTTCAATCTTTTCTCCGTTTATCATGATGTCATCTATTGGTTGTTGTGAGGATTTCTGTTTTCTTTACATTGAGGTACAGCCCATACTCAAGTCTGCTATCTTGGATCATCATCAGTTAAGTATTTCAAGTTCTCTTCACTTTAAGCAAGCAAGGTTACGTCATGTGTAAATCACAGGCTGTTAATGGTCTTCTCCAATCCTGATGCCACATTCTTCTTCACATAATCAAGCTTCTTGGATTATCTGGTTGCCATGCAGGCTGAATAAATATGGTGTAAGCATATAGCCCTGGTGCAAACTTCGTCTGATTTTAAACCATTTAGTGTTTCCTTGTTCTGTTCAAATGACTGCCTCTTGGTCTAGATACAGGTTCCTCATGAGCACAATTAATTAAATTGTTCTGGGATTCCCATTCTCTGCAATATTATCTGTAGTTTATTATGATCCATACAATCAAATGTCCTTGTATAGTCAATAAAGCACAAGTAAACATCTTTCTTGCATTTATCTGCTTTCAGCCAAGATGCATCTGACAACAGCAATGATAATCCTCATTCCAAATCCTCTTCTGAATCTGACTTGAATTTCTGGCATCTCTCTGTCCATGTACTGCTGCAACTGCTTCCAAATTAGTACCCAAAAAACTGTACTTACGTGTGATGTTAGTGATTATTGATTTGTGTATTACATTGGGTCTCCTCTCTTTGGAATGGGTACAACTATGGGTGTTTTCCAATCAGTTGGCCAGGTAACTGTTGTCCAAATTTCTTGGCATAGATGAGAGAGCACCTTTAGAGCTGCATCAGTTAGTTAAAACATTTCAGCTGGTATTCTATCAATTCCTGGGGGCTTGGTTTTTTGCTAATACCTTTAGTGCTGCTTGGATTTCTTCCTTCAATACTACTGGCTCTTGATCATCTTGACATGGCTGAACATTGACCAGTTTTTTCTGGTATAGTGCTTCTGTGTATTCCATTCCTTCCATCTTCTTTGGATGTTTCCTGCATCATTCAGTAGTTTGCCCATGGAATGTATACTGTCAACTGATTCTGACTTATAGTGACCCTGTGTAGGGTTTCTGAGGCTATAAATCTTTATGGGACCAGAAAGACTAATTTTCCTTCCTTGGAGTGACAGGTGGATTTGAACTGCTGACCTTGCAGTTAGCAGCCCAACTCATAACCCACTATGCTACAAGGGCTCCTTTATTCCCTTGGAAACATAGGAAAAATGAAGTCTTTTGACAATTTCAATTTTTTTCTCCATTTATCATGTTATTTATTGGTCCAGTTGTGAGAATTTTTGTTTTCTTTACAATGAGGTGTAATCTATACTAAAGGCTGTGGTCTGTGATCTTTATCAATATTTTAAGTTCTCTTTGCTTTTAGCAAACAAGGTTGTATCAACTGCATATCACAGGTTGTTAATGAATCTTCCTCCAATTCTGATGCCACATTTTTTTTTTCTTCATATAATCCAGCTTTTTGCATCATCTGCTCAGCATGCAGACTGAATGAGCAATGGTGAAAGAACACAACCCTGGCACACATCTTTCCAGACTTTAAACCATTCAGTGTCCCCTTGTTCTGTTAAATGACTACCTCTTGATCTATGCACAGGTTCCTCATGAGCACAACTATGTGTTCTAGAATATCCATTCTTTGTAATGTTATACATAGCTTGTCATTATCCATACTATGCCTTTGCATAGTTCTGGTGTGGTGATGTAGGATAAGCACTGGGACAAGCAGAGGGGCTCTGATACATGACAATAAATACATTATCACACATAAGTGAAAACACAGAAACAGCAAAAGACAAAAATAGATGACTGGGAGCTCCTAAAACTGTAAAGTTGCTGGTTCAAAGTCACCAACCACTCCTTGGAAACCCTATACACAGTTGTTATGAGTTGGAACTGACTGGACAGCACTTAACAACATCAATAGTCAATAAAGCACAGGTAAACATCTTTCTGGTACTTTCTACTGTCAGCCAAGATCCACCTGACATCAGCAATGATGTCCCTCATTCCACATCCTTGTCTGAATGTGGCTTGAACACTATTTACAAAAGCCACATAAATATGAACTACTTAGACCTATACAAAGAAAACTACAAAACAGTATGACAAGAAACCATAATACATCTACAAAAATGGAAGAATATACCAGGTTTGTGGACAGTAAGACTTGACACTGTAAAAATGTCAATACTACCTAAAGCAATCTACAGATAAAATGCAATTATCATTCTTTAAAGAAATGGAAAGACTAATCACTAATGCTACATGGCCAGGAAAGCGACCCCAGATAACTAAGCAAAGTAGGAGACCCTCTCACTTTCTGATCTCAAAATTACTACACAGTCACAGTGGTCAAAACAGTCACAACACTCAGAGGTCAATGAACAGAAACTGGGAACCTAGAAGTAAATCCTTCTACCTATGGTCAGTCGATCTTTGACAAAAGCCAAATGGGGAAAAGACAGTCTCTTCAACCAATGGTGCTGACAAAACTGGAAATCCATTGGCAGAAGAATGATACAAGTCTTACCTTACATCATACACAAAAACGAACTCAATGTGGATAAAAGATCTAAATGTAAAAGCTAGGACTATAAAGATCATCAATTAAAAAAACAAAAACAGGGACAAGCAGAGGGGCTCTGATACATGGCAATAAATACATTATCACACATAACTGAAAACACAGAAACAGCAGAAGACAAAAATAGATGACTGGGAGCTCCTAAAAATCATATACTGATGTACATCAAAGGATTGTATTGAAAGAGGAAAAAGAGAACCCATAGCCTGGGAATACATTTTTGACAATCACATATCAATAAAAGGACTACACTCTAAAATTTCAATCTTTCAACACTTCAGCAAGATAAAACATCCAATTAAAAAATGGGCAGAGAACATGAATAGATACTTCACCAAAGAAGGCATTCAGATGGTCAACAAATATGAAGACATGGTCACGAACATTAGCCACTGTGTGTGTGATGTTAAGTGCTATCGAATCGGTTCCGACTTGTAGAGACCCTATATAGAGTTCCCAGGGAGTGGCTGGTGAGTTTCAACTGCTGACCTTGTGGTTCAAACTGACTGTGTGGTCCAATGTTTATCCTATAGTGCCATACCAAGACTCCATTCTTAGCCATTGGTGATGATGGTGGTGGTGGTGGTATGCTGTGGAGTCAGTTATAGCAGTAAATCTTTACTGGAGCAGAAAGCCTCATCTTTTTCCCATGGAACAGCTGGTAGTTTCGAACTGCTGACATTGAGGTTAGCAGCCTGATTTGTAATCACTACGCTACCAGAGCTCCTTTCATTAGCCATTGTTGTTGTCGTTAAGTGCCATTGAGTCAGTTCTGACCCATAGGGACCCTGTATAGGGTTTCTGAAGTGCAGCTGGTGAACTTGAACCACTGACTTTGCAGTTCAAAAAGCTGTCTGTTGTATTAACCCACAGCACACCATGATTCCTTCATTAGCTATTGTTGTTGTTGTTGTTGTTAAGTGCCGTCGAGTTGGTTTTGACCCATAGCGACCCTGAATAGGGTTTCCGAGGCTGTAAATCTTTACGGGAGCAGATCGCCTCATCTTTCTCCCGCGGAGCAGCTGGTAGTTTCGAACTGCTGACCTTCCGGTTTGCAGCCTGATTCGTAACCACTACGCTAGATGCAAAACAAA
>NW_006408570.1:13650334-13653049 GCF_000296735.1 Chrysochloris asiatica
GCCATGGGCTGCCAAAAGAACCAGTAGATCTGTTCTGGAAGAAGTGCAGCCAGGGTGCTCCTTGGAGGTCAAGATGGCCAAACTTTGTCTCTCATACTTCAGATATACTGTCAGGAGGGACCAGTCACTGGAGAAGGATATCATGTTTGGTAAGGTGGAGGGTCAGAGAAAAAAAGAAAGACCCCCCAACGAGATGGATTGGCCAAGTGGCATCATCAATGGGCTCAAGCATGGCAACAATTGTGAGTTTGGCCCAGGATCGGGCTGTGTTTCATTCTGTTGTGCATAGGTCGTTATGAGTGCATACCTACTCGATGGTACCTAACAACATATACATGTGAAAGTTGCACAATTATTAAGGAAGACAGTAGAAGAATTGATCCATTTGAGCTATGGTGTTAGAGAAGAATTTAAAGTACCATGGACTTTCAGAACAACAAACAAATCTGTGTTTGAAGTACAGCCAGAATGTTCTTTAGAGGCCTGGATGGTGAGACTTCATCTTTCAGACTTCAGGCATATTATTAGGAAGAATCAGTCCACTGGAGAAAGGACATCATACTTGGTAAAGAGGAGGGTAAGCTAAAAAGGAGAAGGCCCCCATGAGATAGATTGGCTCAGTAGTAACAACTGTGAAGATGGTATGGTGCAGGGCTGGGCAGTGTGTCATTCTGTTGGGCTCGGGTCGCTATGAGTCGGAACCAACTCCATGACACCCAACAACTATTATAAAAAGTCAAGAAAAAGTTTTCATGCTAAAAGAAATATTCTATGATGGTTATCAGGAGTGGGAGGGAATGGAGAATTATTCACTAGCTAAAGGGCAGACGTGTTAACTTGGGTGATGGGGAAGGCAGTTGGTGTATTAAGTGTTACCAAGAGTACTGAGCTTTTGTTAAAGATGGGAAAATTTGGGAAAGAAGAATAACGATGGTCACACAATAGGATGAAAAGAATTAACGTTAAAACAGTGTATTTTTTGTTACATATGTATTAACACAAACTTAAAATTACTAAAAAGCCAGGCAGAAATTGGTTTTGGGCTATGTGCACAGACAACACATATGACTGAGTGACCATTTTCCAGGAGGCTGGGTTGGGCAGGACGTACATTATTCTGGGGCCAGGCAAAGAGTGTACGTGTGTGTGTGTGTGTGTGTGTGTGTGTGTGTATATACACACACACACACACACACACACACTCTAACATATACATACATCTTCCTGGATGGCAAAAAAGAATCCTGGTAGTGTAATGGGTACATGCTTGGCTATTAACCTAAAGCTCAGCAGCTAGAACCCATCTAGGTGTGCCAAAGGGTAAAGACCCAGCAATCTACTCTTGTAAAAATGACAGCCTAGAAAACCCTATGGGGCAATTGTATTCTGTCAAATGGGGTCACTATGAGTTAAAAATGGCTCAATGACAACCAACGTTTTACAAACCACCATAAACGTAAATCACTTAATCTTTTCTGTGAGCCTTGTATAGCTCAACCATAGTGATACATAGCCTAAATAATGAACCATTTATACTTTTTCCTGACCTGAGTTCACACATTTAGATATAGAGGTATATTGCCAATTGTCAATGTAATTTCCCGACAAATCTTTTTTAGATAATAAATGCAAGTAACAGAAAAATAAAAAATAAAAAATATATATATATACACACACACATACACACACGTGATAAAGAGTTTTCCTTCCCCTCTAAATCTTCAGTTAGAGGCATTGTTTTCTCTCTTTTGTGTAGCCTTTCCAAGAAAAGATTGAAATATTTGAGGAGTTACTATCACTTACGTGCTGCAGCTACAGTTAAATAATAACACTCAAAAATTCTATTTTTAAAACACCCATTCTGAATTGGTTTTACCCAAGGCAAAAGATGACTCTAATAAAGAAACATACATATTTAGGATCATAAAGGAATAATCTGACTAAAGCAAAAATTATCGTTAATTAATCTGTGTTTAGCTGTTGAGTTTTAGAGTTCTAGAGCCAAGTGATCTTTGCAGTTTTAATATAGAAAGTCTCACCAAGAACTGGGAAGGTAGAGAAAGGATGAAACCAGAATGGCTTAGACCAGGGGTGGGGGACCTTTTTCCTGCTAAACTTTATAACATCATTCACAGGCCATATGAAATTATCAACTTAATAATTAGCCTGCTATATCAGGTAAAATATTTAATTAACTCACCCGTAATGTCGGAATCGACTCGACGGCACTTGACAACAATGTGATGGCTGGAATTGCGGTTGCCTTGGCAGGGCACCATTATTTCTCAGGACTTACATGGCCTGCGGGTTGCATATTTCCTCCACCTCTAGTTTGGACAAAAACTTTACCGTATCTTTGGCTAAGTCACTTTTCATCTCTAACACTCAAATTTTCTACCAATAAGGTTGTTGTTGTTGTTAGGTGCCATCAAATTGGCACCGACTCATACTGACCCTATGCACAGCAGAATGAAACAATGTCTGATCCTGGGCCAACCTCACTACTGTTGACATGCTTGAGTCCATCGATGCTGCCACCTGGCCAATCCATCTCATTGGGGGGTCTTTCTCTTTTTCTCCAACGCTCCATCTTACCAAGCATGATATCCTTCTCTAGCGACTGTTCCCTCCTGACAATATGTCCAAAGTATGAGAGATGAAGTTTGGCCATCTTGGCCTCTAAGGAGTACTCTGTCTGCACTTCCTCCAAAACAG